>NC_081165.1:32940-103402 GCF_012432095.1 Onychostoma macrolepis | reverse complement strand
GGTAGTTTGACCGATAACACGCAGGTATTGTACATAATCGACCAATCGTGGTGCGTGAGAAGGTGAGAAGGATCAAAGCGATGCAAAGACACGCACGCACGCCTTTGTTCGCTCAGACAAGGAAGATGTAATCCATCAATATGTCTGTCTAAAATGTTATCTTCCAAGAATGGAAGATAAAATCCAACACTGCTGTGCTGGTGGCCATCTGGGAGGCAGATAACGATGTGGCCGTGGCCAAGCAGTCTGACAGTGGCGTTGGATCCCAGTGAATTTTGGTCTCTGGGCCCCACGAACAAAAGGAAAGGAGAGGGGACATGTGCCGAAACCCGGGATCGAACCAGGGACCTTTAGATCTTCAGTCTAACGCTCTCCCAACTGAGCTATTTCGGCCACGCCTGCAAGCCGTTTAGCCAGCAGGCATTTCCGTGAGACCACCCGTCACTTTGCCAGAAGAGCAGAGCTGAGCACCCAGAGAATAAAAGAGCTTGGCCCGTACGGGGATCGAACCCGCGACCTTGGCGTTATTAGCACCACGCTCTAACCAACTGAGCTAACCGCCTGGCTTTGCCTAGCTTTCTGCCCGATTGACCAAAAACTTCCTGATTGCTCTTGACCCTAAAGAGATAAAACAGCTTCTGGACCAAGCCTCACCACGGGCTCGTCCGGGATTTGAACCCGGGACCTCTCGCACCCAAGGCGAGAACCACAGCCCTAGACCAACGAGCCTAGCTGCGCAAGCGCCCAGCCGAGAAAAAAAAGAACAACTACAGCAACAACCAAAGAAGGAACACGAACTAACATGGAAGTTATCAAACACCTCGAGACAGTGTCAAAGGCAAACGAAGGAAAGTTGGCCTCTGAATGGATTCAAAAATGGGGCTGGACTTAACATGTAGAGGGATCTTAGGGAGGACAGCTGAAACGGTCAGATGTCCCGTAGACTTTAAGCCAGTGTGGGAAAAAGAGGGGAGAAGCTGGATGCACGACCTGAGTGATCCAAAGGCAGCCTACGTAATACAGGAATCCAGACACATATATACTGGGGTCACAAGACCAAGAAGGGCCTTAAAACCAAAAGCACAATCTCTCGGTTAATTCTACAACTAAATGGCGGCCACTACAAAGGTGCCAGCACAGAGGAGAGATGGCCTCTTTCCCTCAAGCCCGTCATAATGGCTGTCGCTCTTCGAAGGCGCCTTTTGGAGAGATGGACATCGCCCCACATTGGCCAGGGGAATTAGCTCAAATGGTAGAGCGCCGCTAGCATGCGAGAGGTAGCGGGATCGATGCCCGCATTCTCCACGCTGAGTCCTGCCCTTTTACGCTCACTTCCCTAAAGAGAAAGACTGCGCGTTGACGCTACGAAGCGACTCTCCCTACGTGCGCTTTTGGGGCTCACTGCTGCCAAGAGGTTTTTCGGGCCGTGTCCTGCGCAAATTGGTGGCATAACAGGTCCCATCGAAGATTTGAAGTCGGATCGCTGGATTCAGAGTCCTGAGTGATAGTCATTACATCTTTGGAACCTTGACAGGAGCAGACGTTGCCGCAAAGACTAAATCACTTACAGGCTCAAGAGATCGACAAGGATGGGATTCGAACCCACGCGTGCAGAGCACAATGGATTAGCAGTCCATCGCCTTAACCACTCGGCCACCTCGTCACGCGCTGGCCTGCCAGACCGGAAGCTGGACTGTGTCGTCTTCTCTGCAGCTCCTTTCAATAGGACGACGTAAAAGCTGACCCTTAGTGTGCCGTGAGAGGCCAGGTAGGTACGAGTGTCAATCATTTGGCAGTAGCACCGGCCCCTTTCAAACGCTCAAGCAGGGGTGGGGAACGTTGATCCTGGAGGGCCACTCTCCTGCAGTGTTTAGCTCCAACCCTGAGAAAAACTGGATAAAAAAACCCTAACTGCATCCTGAAGACCTTGATTTAGCTGGTTCAGGTGTGTTTGATTAGGGTTGGAGCTAAAGTCTGCAGAGACAACGGCCCTCCAGGATCAACGTTTCCCACCCCTGCGCTTAAGGCATCAACCAACGAGGATGGGATTCGAACCCACGCGTGCAGAGCACAATGGATTAGCAGTCCATCGCCTTAACCACTCGGCCACCTCGTCACGCGCTGGCCTGCCAGACCGGAAGCTGGACTGTGTCGTCTTCTCTGCAGCTCCTTTCAATAGGACGACGTAAAAGCTGACCCTTAGTGTGCCGTGAGAGGCCAGGTAGGTACGAGTGTCAATCATTTGGCAGTAGCACTGGCCCCTTTCAAACGCTCAAGCAGGGGTGGGGAACGTTGATCCTGGAGGGCCACTCTCCTGCAGTGTTTAGCTCCAACCCTGAGAAAAACTGGATAAAAAAACCCTAACTGCATCCTGAAGACCTTGATTTAGCTGGTTCAGGTGTGTTTGATTAGGGTTGGAGCTAAAGTCTGCAGAGACAACGGCCCTCCAGGATCAACGTTTCCCACCCCTGCGCTTAAGGCATCAACCAACGAGGATGGGATCCGAACCCACGCGTGCAGAGCACAATGGATTAGCAGTTCATCGCCTCAGCCGCCTCGTCTCGCTTGAGCTTTATGACTCCACCCCCTTTTTTGCCAGGACACCCATATTTCTCTCTCCCCAGGGTTCAGGAAAGCAACGCACGCTCTTCTTTGAGTAAAGAGAGAAGAGTGATTAAGCCTTCTTGTACGTGACGCTAACCCGTTCCGTAAACACGCCACGCAGACACCCGTGCCCAGAAGTAGGGTGGCCATATGTGCCATTTATACGGGGACGCGTCCTGGCCAGGATTGTTATATTGCCTAAAACATCCA
Organism: Onychostoma macrolepis; assembly: GCF_012432095.1. Classification (NCBI taxonomy): domain Eukaryota; kingdom Metazoa; phylum Chordata; class Actinopteri; order Cypriniformes; family Cyprinidae; genus Onychostoma; species Onychostoma macrolepis. Next base: position 100,588 of record NC_081165.1, on the reverse strand, counting down.
AGGTAGTTTGACCGATAACACGCAGGTATTGTACATAATCGACCAATCGTGGTGCGTGAGAAGGTGAGAAGGATCAAAGCGATGCAAATACAGGCACGCCTTTGTTCGTTCAGACAAGGAAGATGTAATCCATCAATATGTCTGTCTAAAAATGTTATCTTCCAAGAATGGAAGATAAAATCCAACACTGCTGTGCTGGTGGCCATCTCCCTGCCCTTTTACGCTCACTTCCCTAAAGAGAAAGACTGCGCGTTGACGCTACGAAGCGACTCTCCCTACGTGCGCTTTTGGGGCTCACTGCTGCCAAGAGGTTTTTCGGGCCGTGTCCTGCGCAAATTGGTGGCATAACAGGTCCCATCGAAGATTTGAAGTCGGATCGCTGGATTCAGAGTCCTGAGTGATAGTCATTACATCTTTGGAACCTTGACAGGAGCAGACGTTGCCGCAAAGACTAAATCACTTACAGGCTCAAGAGATCGACAAGGATGGGATTCGAACCCACGCGTGCAGAGCACAATGGATTAGCAGTTCATCGCCTCAGCCGCCTGCCTCGCTTGAGCTTTATGACTCCACCCCCTTTTTTGCCAGGACACCCATATTTCTCTCTCCCCAGGGTTCAGGAAAGCAACGCACACTCTTCTTTCAGTAAAGAGGAAGAGTGAATAAGCCTTCTTGTACGTGACGCTAACCCGTTCCGTAAACACGCCACGCAGACACCCGTGCCCAGAAGTAGGGTGGCCATATGTGCCATTTATACGGGGACGCGTCCTGGCCAGGATTGTTATATTGCCTAAAACATCCAAGGTAGTTTGACCGATAACACGCAGGTATTGTACATAATCGACCAATCGTGGTGCGTGAGAAGGTGAGAAGGATCAAAGCGATGCAAATACAGGCACGCCTTTGTTCGTTCAGACAAGGAAGATGTAATCCATCAATATGTCTGTCTAAAAATGTTATCTTCCAAGAATGGAAGATAAAATCCAACACTGCTGTGCTGGTGGCCATCTCCCTGCCCTTTTACGCTCACTTCCCTAAAGAGACAGACTGCGCGTTGACGCTACGGAGCGACTCTCCCTACGTGCGCTTTTGGGGCTCACTGCTTTGCTGGTGGCCATCTCCTGCCCTTTACGCTCACTTCCTAAAGAGAAAGACTGCGCGTTGACGCCACGGAGCGACTCTCCCACGCGGCGCTTTTGGGGCTCACTGCTTTGCTGGTGGCCATCTCCTGCCCTTTACGCTCACTTCCTAAAGAGAAAGACTGCGCGTTGACGCCACGGAGCGACTCTCCCACGTGCGCTTTAGGGGCTCACTGCTTTGCTGGTGGCCATCTCCTGCCCTTTACGCTCACTTCCTAAAGAGACAGACTGCGCTGACGCCACGGAGCGACTCTCCCACGTGCGCTTTTGGGGCTCACTGCTTTGCTGGTGGCCATCTCCTGCCCTTTACGCTCACTTCCTAAAGAGAAAGACTGCGCGTTGACGCCACGGAGCGACTCTCCCACGCGGCGCTTTTGGGGCTCACTGCTTTGCTGGTGGCCATCTGGGAGGCAGATAGCGATGTGGCCGTTGCCAAGCAGTTTGTCAGTGGGGTTGGATCCCAGTGGATTTTGGTCTCTGGGCCCCACGGACAAAAGGAAAAGAGAGGGCACATGTGCCGAAACCCGGATCGAACCAGGGACCTTCAGATCTTCAGTCTAACGCCTCCCAACTGAGCTATTTCGCCGCAACTGCAAGCTGTTTAGCCAGCAGGCATTTCCGTGAGACCACCCGTCACTTTGCCAGAAGAGCAGAGCTGAGCACCCAGAGAATAAAAGAGCTTGGCCCGCACGGGATCGAACCCGCGACCTTGGCGTTATTAGCACCACGCCTAACCAACTGAGCTAACCGCCTGGCTTTGCCCAGCTTTCTGCCCGATTGACCAGAAACTTCCTGATTGCTCTTGACCCTAAAGAGATGAAACAGCTTCTGGACCAAGCCTCACCACGGGCTCGTCCGGGATTTGAACCCAGGACCTCTCGCACCCAAGGCGAGAGTCACAGCCCTAGACCAACGAGCCTACCTGCGCAAGCGCCTAGCCGTGAAAAAATGAACAACTACAGCAACAACCAAAGAAGGAGCACGAACTAACATGGAAGTTATCAAACACCTCGAGACAGTGTCAAAGGCAAACGAAGGAAAGTTGGCCTCTGAATGGATTCAAAAATGGGGCTGGACCTAACATGCAGAGGGATCTTGGGGAGGACAGCTGAAACGGTCAGATGTCCCGTAGACTTTAAGCCAGTGTGGGAAAAAGAGGGGAGAAGCTGGATGCACGACCTGAGTGATCCAAAGGCAGCCTACGTAATACAGGAGTCCGCACACATATATACTGGGGTCACAAGACCAAGAAGGGCCTTAAAACAAAAGCACAATCTCTCGGTTAATCCTACAACTAAATGGCGCCCAGTACAAAGGTGCCAGCACAGAGGAGAGATGGCCTCTTTCCTGCAGCCCGTTATAATGGCTGTCGCTCTTGAAGGCGCCTTTTGAGAGATGGACATCGCTCAACTGCGGCCAGGGAATTAGCTCAAATGGTAGAGCGCTCGCTTAGCATGCGAGAGGTAGCGGATCGATGCCCGCATTCTCCAAGCTGGTTCTTGCCCTTTACGCCACTTCCCTAAAGAGACAGACTGCGCTGACGCCACGGAGCGACTCTCCCACGCGGCGCTTTTGGGGCTCACTGCTTTGCTGGTGGCCATCTGGGAGGCAGATAGCGATGTGGCCGTTGCCAAGCAGTTTGTCAGTGGGGTTGGATCCCAGTGGATTTTGGTCTCTGGGCCCCACGGACAAAAGGAAAAGAGAGGGCACATGTGCCGAAACCCGGGATCGAACCAGGGACCTTCAGATCTTCAGTCTAACGCTCTCCCAACTGAGCTATTTCGGCCGCAACTGCAAGCTGTTTAGCCAGCAGGGATTTCCGTGAGAGCACCCGTCACTTTGCCAGAAGAGCAGAGCTGAGCTCCCAGAGAATAAAAGAGTTGGCCCGTACGGGGATCGAACCCGCGACCTTGGCGTTATTAGCACCACGCTCTAACCAACTGAGCTAACCGGCCTGGCTTTGCCTAGCTTTCTGCCCGATTGACCAAAAACTTCCTGATTGCTCTTGACCCTAAAGAGATGAAACAGCTTCTGGACCAAGCCTCACAACGGGCTCGTCCGGGATTTGAACCCAGGACCTCTCGCACCCAAGGCGAGAGTCACAGCCCTAGACCAACGAGCCTACCTGCGCAAGCGCCTAGCCGTGAAAAAATGAACAACTACAGCAACAACCAAAGAAGGAGCACGAACTAACATGGAAGTTATCAAACACCTCGAGACGGTGTCAAAGGCAAACGAAGGAAAGTTGGCCTCTGAATGGATTTAAAAATGGGGCTGGACCTAACATGCAGAGGGATCTTGGGGAGGACAGCTGAAACGGTCAGATGTCCCGTAGACTTTAAGCCAGTGTGGGAAAAAGAGGGGAGAAGCTGGATGCACGACCTGAGTGATCCAAAGGCAGCCTACGTAATACAGGAGTCCGCACACATATATACTGGGGTCACAAGACCAAGAAGGGCCTTAAAAACAAAAGCACAATCTCTCGGTTAATCCTACAACTAAATGGCGGCCACTACAAAGGTGCCAGCACAGAGGAGAGATGGCCTCTTTCCTCAAGCCCGTCATAATGGCTGTCGTCAAGGCGCCTTTTGAGAGATGGACATCGCCCACATTGGCCAGGGAATTAGCTCAAATGGTAGAGCGCCGCTAGCATGCGAGAGGTAGCGGATCGATGCCCGCATTCTCCACGCTGAGTCCTGCCCTTTACGCTCACTTCCTAAAGAGACAGACTGCGCTGACGCCACGGAGCGACTCTCCCACGTGCGCTTTTGGGGCTCACTGCTTTGCTGGTGGCCATCTCCTGCCCTTTACGCTCACTTCCTAAAGAGACAGACTGCGCTGACGCCACGGAGCGACTCTCCCACGTGCGCTTTTGGGGCTCACTGCTGCCAAAAGGTTTTTCGGACGTGCCCTGTGCAAATTGGTGGCATAACAGGTCCCATCGAAGATTTGAAGTCGGATCGCTGGATTCAGAGTCCTGAGTGATAATCATTACATCATGGAACCTTGACGGAGCAGCCGTTGCTCACAGGGCCGCAAAGACTAAATCACTTACGGGCTAAAGAGATCGACGAGGATGGGATCCGAACCCACGCTGCAGAGCACAATGGATTAGCAGTTCATCGCCTCAGCCGCCTCGTCTCGCTTGAGCTTTATGACTCCACCCCTTTTGCCAGGACACCCATAATTCTCTCTCCCAGGGTTCAGGAAAGCAACGCACACTCTTCTTTCAGTAAAGAGGAAGAGTGAATAAGCCTTCTTGTACGTGACGCTAACCTGTTCCGTAAACACGCCACGCAGACACCCGTGCCCAGAAGTAGGGTGGCCATATGTGCCATTTATAGGGGACACGTCCTGGCCAGGATTGTTATATTGCCTAAAAATCCAAAGTAGTTTGACCAATAACATGCAGATATTGTACATAATCGACCAATCGTGGTGCGTGAGAAGGTGAGAAGGATCAAAGCGATGCAAATACAGGCACGCCTTTGTTCGCTCAGACAAGGAAGATGTAATCCATCAATATGTCTGTCTAAAATGTTATCTTCCAAGAATGGAAGATAAAATCCAACACTGCTGTGCTGGTGGCCATCTCCTGCCCTTTACGCTCACTTCCTAAAGAGACAGACTGCGCTGACGCCACGGAGCGACTCTCCCACGCGGCGCTTTTGGGGCTCACTGCTGCCAAAAGGTTTTTCGGACGTGCCCTGTGCAAATTGGTGGCATAACAGGTCCCACCGAGATTTGAACTCGGATCGCTGGATTCAGAGTCCTGAGTGATAGTCATTACATCTTTGGAACCTTGACAGGAGCAGACGTTGCCGCAAAGACTAAATCACTTACGGGCTAAAGAGATCGACGAGGATGGGATTCGAACCCACGCGTGCAGAGCACAATGGATTAGCAGTCCATCGCTTAACCACTCGGCCACCTCGTCGCCTTCTGACCTGCCCGACCGGAAGCTGGACTGTGTCGCCTTCTCTGCAGCTCCTTTCAATAGGACGACGTAAAAGCTGACCCTTAGTGTGCCGTGAGAGGTCGGGTAGGTACGAGTGTCAATCATTTGGCAGTAGCACTGTCCCCTTTCAAACGCCAAGCAGGGGTGGGGAACGTTGATCCTGGAGGCCACTCTCCTGCAGTGTTTAGCTCAACCCTGAGAAAAACTGGATAGAAAACACCTAACTGCATCCTGAAGACCTTGATTTAGCTGGTTCAGGTGTGTTTGATTAGGTTGGACCTAAACTCTGCAGAGACAACGGCCCTCCAGGATCAACGCTTCCCACCCCGCGCTTAAGGCATCAACCAACGAGGATGGGATCTGAACCCACGCGCAGAGCACAATGGATTAGCAGTCCATCGCTTAACCACTCGGCCACCTCGTCACGCTGGCCTGCCAGACCGAAGCTGGACTGTGTCGTCTTCTCTGCAGCTCCTTTCAATAGGACGACGTAAAAGCTGACCCTTAGTGTGCCGTGAGAGGCCAGGTAGGTACGAGTGTCAATCATTTGGCAGTAGCACTGGCCCCTTTCAAACGCTCAAGCAGGGGTGGGGAACGTTGATCCTGGAGGGCCACTCTCCTGCAGTGTTTAGCTCAACCCTGAGAAAAACTGGATAGAAAACACCTAACTGCATCCTGAAGACCTTGATTTAGCTGGTTCAGGTGTGTTTGATTAGGTTGAGCTAAAGTCTGCAGAGACAACGGCCCTCCAGGATCAACGTTTCCCACCCCTGCGCTTAAGGCATCAACCAACGAGGATGGGATCCGAACCCACGCGTGCAGAGCACAATGGATTAGCAGTTCATCGCCTCAGCCGCCTGCCTCGCTTGAGCTTTATGACTCCACCCCTTTTGCCAGGACACCCATAATTCTCTCTCCCAGGGTTCAGGAAAGCAACGCACGCTCTTCTTTGAGTAAAGAGAGAAGAGTGAATAAGCCTTCTTGTACGTGACGCTAACCTGTTCCGTAAACACGCCACGCAGACACCCGTGCTCAGAAGTAGGGTGGCCATATGTGCCATTTATAGGGGACACGTCCTGGCCAGGATTGTTATATTGCCTAAAACATCCAAGGTAGTTTGACCGATAACACGCAGGTATTGTACATAATCGACCAATCGTGGTGCGTGAGAAGGTGAGAAGGATCAAAGCGATGCAAATACAGGCACGCCTTTGTTCGTTCAGACAAGGAAGATGTAATCCATCAATATGTCTGTCTAAAATGTTATCTTCCAAGAATGGAAGATAAAATCCAACACTGCTGTGCTGGTGGCCATCTCCTGCCCTTTACGCTCACTTCCTAAAGAGACAGACTGCGCTGACGCCACGGAGCGACTCTCCCACGTGCGCTTTAGGGGCTCACTGCTTTGCTGGTGGCCATCTCCTGCCCTTTACGCTCACTTCCTAAAGAGACAGACTGCGCTGACGCCACGGAGCGACTCTCCCACGTGCGCTTTAGGGGCTCACTGCTGCCAAGAGGTTTTTCGGGCCGTGTCCTGCGCAAATTGGTGGCATAACAGGTCCCATCGAAGATTTGAAGTCGGATCGCTGGATTCAGAGTCCTGAGTGATAGTCATTACATCTTTGGAACCTTGACAGGAGCAGGCGTTGCCGCAAAGACTAAATCACTTACGGGCTAAAGAGATCGACGAGGATGGGATTCGAACCCACGCTGCAGAGCACAATGGATTAGCAGTTCATCGCCTCAGCCGCCTCGTCTCGCTTGAGCTTTATGACTCCACCCCTTTTGCCAGGACACCCATAATTCTCTCTCCCAGGGTTCAGGAAAGCAACGCACACTCTTCTTTCAGTAAAGAGGAAGAGTGAATAAGCCTTCTTGTACGTGACGCTAACCCGTTCCGTAAACACGCCACGCAGACACCCGTGCCCAGAAGTAGGGTGGCCATATGTGCCATTTATACGGGGACGCGTCCTGGCCAGGATTGTTATATTGCCTAAAACATCCAAGGTAGTTTGACCGATAACACGCAGGTATTGTACATAATCGACCAATCGTGGTGCGTGAGAAGGTGAGAACGATCAAAGCGATGCAAATACAGGCACGCCTTTGTTCGCTCAGACAAGGAAGATGTAATCCATCAATATGTCTGTCTAAAAATGTTATCTTCCAAGAATGGAAGATAAAATCCAACACTGCTGTGCTGGTGGCCATCTCCCTGCCCTTTTACGCTCACTTCCCTAAAGAGACAGACTGCGCGGTGACGCTACGGAGCGACTCTCCCACGCGGCGCTTTTGGGGCTCACTGCTTTGCTGGTGGCCATCTCCTGCCCTTTACGCCACTTCCCTAAAGAGACAGACTGCGCTGACGCCACGGAGCGACTCTCCCACGTGCGCTTTTGGGGCTCACTGCTTTGCTGGTGGCCATCTCCTGCCCTTTACGCTCACTTCCTAAAGAGACAGACTGCGCTGACGCCACGGAGCGACTCTCCCACGCGGCGCTTTTGGGGCTCACTGCTTTGCTGGTGGCCATCTCCTGCCCTTTACGCCACTTCCCTAAAGAGACAGACTGCGCTGACGCCACGGAGCGACTCTCCCACGTGCGCTTTTGGGGCTCACTGCTTTGCTGGTGGCCATCTCCTGCCCTTTACGCCACTTCCCTAAAGAGACAGACTGCGCTGACGCCACGGAGCGACTCTCCCTACGTGCGCTTTTGGGGCTCACTGCTTTGCTGGTGGCCATCTCCTGCCCTTTACGCCACTTCCCTAAAGAGACAGACTGCGCTGACGCCACGGAGCGACTCTCCCACGTGCGCTTTAGGGGCTCACTGCTTTGCTGGTGGCCATCTGGGAGGCAGATAGCGATGTGGCCGTTGCCAAGCAGTTTGTCAGTGGGGTTGGATCCCAGTGGATTTTGGTCTCTGGGCCCCACGGACAAAAGGAAAAGAGAGGGCACATGTGCCGAAACCCGGGATCGAACCAGGGACCTTCAGATCTTCAGTCTAACGCTCTCCCAACTGAGCTATTTCGGCCGCAACTGCAAGCTGTTTAGCCAGCAGGGATTTCCGTGAGAGCACCCGTCACTTTGCCAGAAGAGCAGAGCTGAGCTCCCAGAGAATAAAAGAGTTGGCCCGTACGGGGATCGAACCCGCGACCTTGGCGTTATTAGCACCACGCTCTAACCAACTGAGCTAACCGGCCTGGCTTTGCCTAGCTTTCTGCCCGATTGACCAAAAACTTCCTGATTGCTCTTGACCCTAAAGAGATGAAACAGCTTCTGGACCAAGCCTCACAACGGGCTCGTCCGGGATTTGAACCCAGGACCTCTCGCACCCAAGGCGAGAGTCACAGCCCTAGACCAACGAGCCTACCTGCGCAAGCGCCTAGCCGTGAAAAAATGAACAACTACAGCAACAACCAAAGAAGGAGCACGAACTAACATGGAAGTTATCAAACACCTCGAGACGGTGTCAAAGGCAAACGAAGGAAAGTTGGCCTCTGAATGGATTTAAAAATGGGGCTGGACCTAACATGCAGAGGGATCTTGGGGAGGACAGCTGAAACGGTCAGATGTCCCGTAGACTTTAAGCCAGTGTGGGAAAAAGAGGGGAGAAGCTGGATGCACGACCTGAGTGATCCAAAGGCAGCCTACGTAATACAGGAGTCCGCACACATATATACTGGGGTCACAAGACCAAGAAGGGCCTTAAAAACAAAAGCACAATCTCTCGGTTAATCCTACAACTAAATGGCGCCCAGTACAAAGGTGCCAGCACAGAGGAGAGATGGCCTCTTTCCCTGCAGCCCGTTATAATGGCTGTCGCTCTTGAAGGCGCCTTTTGGAGAGATGGACATCGCTCAACTGCGGCCAGGGAATTAGCTCAAATGGTAGAGCGCCGCTAGCATGCGAGAGGTAGCGGATCGATGCCCGCATTCTCCACGCTGAGTCCTGCCCTTTACGCCACTTCCCTAAAGAGACAGACTGCGCTGACGCCACGGAGCGACTCTCCCACGCGGCGCTTTTGGGGCTCACTGCTTTGCTGGTGGCCATCTCCTGCCCTTTACGCCACTTCCCTAAAGAGACAGACTGCGCTGACGCCACGGAGCGACTCTCCCACGCGGCGCTTTTGGGGCTCACTGCTGCCAAAAGGTTTTTCGGACGTGCCCTGTGCAAATTGGTGGCATAACAGGTCCCATCAAGATTTGAAGTCGGATCGCTGGATTCAGAGTCCTGAGTGATAGTCATTACATCTTTGGAACCTTGACAGGAGCAGACGTTGCCGCAAAGACTAAATCACTTACGGGCTAAAGAGATCGACGAGGATGGGATTCGAACCCACGCTGCAGAGCACAATGGATTAGCAGTCCATCGCTTAACCACTCGGCCACCTCGTCACGCTGGCCTGCCAGACCGAAGCTGGACTGTGTCGCCTTCTCTGCAGCTCCTTTCAATAGGACGACGAAAAGCTGACCCTTAGTGTGCCGTGAGAGGTCGGGTAGGTACGAGTGTCAATCATTTGGCAGTAGCACTGTCCCCTTTCAAACGCCAAGCAGGGGTGGGGAACGTTGATCCTGGAGGCCACTCTCCTGCAGTGTTTAGCTCCAACCCTGAGAAAAACTGGATAGAAAACACCTAACTGCATCCTGAAGACCTTGATTTAGCTGGTTCAGGTGTGTTTGATTAGGTTGAGCTAAAGTCTGCAGAGACAACGGCCCTCCAGGATCAACGCTTCCCACCCCGCGCTTAAGGCATCAACCAACGAGGATGGGATCCGAACCCACGCTGCAGAGCACAATGGATTAGCAGTCCATCGCCTTAACCACTCGGCCACCTCGTCACGCTGGCCTGCCAGACCGAAGCTGGACTGTGTCGCCTTCTCTGCAGCTCCTTTCAATAGGACGACGAAAAGCTGACCCTTAGTGTGCCGTGAGAGGCCAGGTAGGTACGAGTGTCAATCATTTGGCAGTAGCACCGCCCCTTTCAAACGCCAAGCAGGGGTGGGGAACGTTGATCCTGGAGGCCACTCTCCTGCAGAGTTTAGCTCCAACCCTGAGAAAAACTGGATAGAAAACACCTAACTGCATCCTGAAGACCTTGATTTAGCTGGTTCAGGTGTGTTTGATTAGGTTGGACCTAAACTCTGCAGAGACAACGGCCCTCCAGGATCAACGCTTCCCACCCCGCGCTTAAGGCATCAACCAACGAGGATGGGATTCGAACCCACGCTGCAGAGCACAATGGATTAGCAGTCCATCGCTTAACCACTCGGCCACCTCGTCGCCTTCTGACCTGCCCGACCGGAAGCTGGACTGTGTCGCCTTCTCTGCAGCTCCTTTCAATAGGACGACGTAAAAGCTGACCCTTAGTGTGCCGTGAGAGGCCAGGTAGGTACGAGTGTCAATCATTTGGCAGTAGCACCGCCCCTTTCAAACGCCAAGCAGGGGTGGGGAACGTTGATCCTGGAGGCCACTCTCCTGCAGTGTTTAGCTCCAACCCTGAGAAAAACTGGATAAAAACCCTAACTGCATCCTGAAGACCTTGATTTAGCTGGTTCAGGTGTGTTTGATTAGGGTTGGAGCTAAAGTCTGCAGAGACAACGGCCCTCCAGGATCAACGCTTCCCACCCCGCGCTTAAGGCATCAACCAACGAGGATGGGATTCGAACCCACGCGTGCAGAGCACAATGGATTAGCAGTCCATCGCCTTAACCACTCGGCCACCTCGTCACGCTGGCCTGCCAGACCGGAAGCTGGACTGTGTCGTCTTCTCTGCAGCTCCTTTCAATAGGACGACGAAAAGCTGACCCTTAGTGTGCCGTGAGAGGTCGGGTAGGTACGAGTGTCAATCATTTGGCAGTAGCACTGTCCCCTTTCAAACGCCAAGCAGGGGTGGGGAACGTTGATCCTGGAGGGCCACTCTCCTGCAGAGTTTAGCTCCAACCCTGAGAAAAACTGGATAGAAAACACCTAACTGCATCCTGAAGACCTTGATTTAGCTGGTTCAGGTGTGTTTGATTAGGTTGGACCTAAACTCTGCAGAGACAACGGCCCTCCAGGATCAACGCTTCCCACCCCGCGCTAAAGGCATCAACCAACGAGGATGGGATCTGAACCCACGCGCAGAGCACAATGGATTAGCAGTCCATCGCCTTAACCACTCGGCCACCTCGTCACGCTGGCCTGCCAGACCGAAGCTGGACTGTGTCGTCTTCTCTGCAGCTCCTTTCAATAGGACGACGAAAAGCTGACCCTTAGTGTGCCGTGAGAGGTCGGGTAGGTACGAGTGTCAATCATTTGGCAGTAGCACTGGCCCCTTTCAAACGCTCAAGCAGGGGTGGGGAACGTTGATCCTGGAGGGCCACTCTCCTGCAGTGTTTAGCTCCAACCCTGAGAAAAACTGGATAAAAAAAACCTAACTGCATCCTGAAGACCTTGATTTAGCTGGTTCAGGTGTGTTTGATTAGGTTGAGCTAAAGTCTGCAGAGACAACGGCCCTCCAGGATCAACGTTTCCCACCCCTGCGCTTAAGGCATCAACCAACGAGGATGGGATCCGAACCCACGCGTGCAGAGCACAATGGATTAGCAGTTCATCGCCTCAGCCGCCTCGTCTCGCTTGAGCTTTATGACTCCACCCCCTTTTTTGCCAGGACACCCATAATTCTCTCTCCCAGGGTTCAGGAAAGCAACGCACGCTCTTCTTTGAGTAAAGAGAGAAGAGTGAATAAGCCTTCTTGTACGTGACGCTAACCCGTTCCGTAAACACGCCACGCAGACACCCGTGCCCAGAAGTAGGGTGGCCATATGTGCCATTTATACGGGGACGCGTCCTGGCCAGGATTGTTATATTGCCTAAAACATCCAAGGTAGTTTGACCGATAACACGCAGGTATTGTACATAATCGACCAATCGTGGTGCGTGAGAAGGTGAGAAGGATCAAAGCGATGCAAAGACACGCACGCACGCCTTTGTTCGTTCAGACAAGGAAGATGTAATCCATCAATATGTCTGTCTAAAATGTTATCTTCCAAGAATGGAAGATAAAATCCAACACTGCTGTGCTGGTGGCCATCTGGGAGGCAGATAACGATGTGGCCGTGGCCAAGCAGTCTGACAGTGGCGTTGATCCCAGTGAATTTTGGTCTCTGGGCCCCACGGACAAAAGGAAAAGAGAGGGCACATGTGCCGAAACCCGGATCGAACCAGGGACCTTTAGATCTTCAGTCTAACGCCTCCCAACTGAGCTATTTCGCCACGCCTGCAAGCCGTTTAGCCAGCAGGGATTTCCGTGAGAGCACCCGTCACTTTGCCAGAAGAGCAGAGCTGAGCTCCCAGAGAATAAAAGAGCTTGGCCCGCACGGGATCGAACCCGCGACCTTGGCGTTATTAGCACCACGCCTAACCAACTGAGCTAACCGCCTGGCTTTGCCTAGCTTTCTGCCCGATTGACCAGAAACTTCCTGATTGCTCTTGACCCTAAAGAGATGAAACAGCTTCTGGACCAAGCCTCACAACGGGCTCGTCCGGGATTTGAACCGGGACCTCTCGCACCCAAGGCGAGAGTCACAGCCCTAGACCAACGAGCCTAGCCGCGCAAGCGCCCAGCCGAGAAAAAAAGAACAACTACAGCAACAACCAAAGAAGGAGCACGAACTAACATGGAAGGAATCGAACACTCGAGACAGTGTCAAAGGCAAACGAAGGAAAGTTGGCCTCTGAATGGATTCAAAAATGGAGGACAGCTGAAACGGTCAGATGTCCCGTAGACTTTAAGCCAGTGTGGGAAAAAGAGGGGAGAAGCTGGATGCACGAACTGAGTGATCCAAAGGCAGCCTACGTAATACAGGAGTCCGCACACATATATACTGGGGTCACAAGACCAAGAAGGGCCTTAAAACCAAAAGCACAATCTCTCGGTTAATTCTACAACTAAATGGCGGCCACTACAAAGGTGCCAGCACAGAGGAGAGATGGCCTCTTTCCCTCAAGCCCGTCATAATGGCTGTCGTCAAGGCGCCTTTTGAGAGATGGACATCGCCCACATTGGCCAGGGAATTAGCTCAAATGGTAGAGCGCCGCTTAGCATGCGAGAGGTAGCGGATCGATGCCCGCATTCTCCACGCTGAGTCCTGCCCTTTACGCCACTTCCCTAAAGAGACAGACTGCGCTGACGCCACGGAGCGACTCTCCCACGTGCGCTTTTGGGGCTCACTGCTTTGCTGGTGGCCATCTCCTGCCCTTTACGCTCACTTCCTAAAGAGACAGACTGCGCTGACGCCACGGAGCGACTCTCCCACGTGCGCTTTAGGGGCTCACTGCTTTGCTGGTGGCCATCTCCTGCCCTTTACGCTCACTTCCTAAAGAGACAGACTGCGCTGACGCCACGGAGCGACTCTCCCACGTGCGCTTTAGGGGCTCACTGCTTTGCTGGTGGCCATCTCCTGCCCTTTACGCTCACTTCCTAAAGAGACAGACTGCGCTGACGCCACGGAGCGACTCTCCCACGTGCGCTTTAGGGGCTCACTGCTTTGCTGGTGGCCATCTCCTGCCCTTTACGCTCACTTCCTAAAGAGACAGACTGCGCTGACGCCACGGAGCGACTCTCCCACGTGCGCTTTAGGGGCTCACTGCTGTGCTGGTGGCCATCTGGGAGGCAGATAACGATGTGGCCGTGGCCAAGCAGTCTGACAGTGGCGTTGGATCCCAGTGAATTTTGGTCTCTGGGCCCCACGAACAAAAGGAAAGGAGAGGGGACATGTGCCGAAACCGGGATCGAACCAGGGACCTTTAGATCTTCAGTCTAACGCCTCCCAACTGAGCTATTTCGGCCACGCCTGCAAGCCGTTTAGCCAGCAGGCATTTCCGTGAGACCACCCGTCACTTTGCCAGAAGAGCAGAGCTGAGCACCCAGAGAATAAAAGAGCTTGGCCCGTACGGGGATCGAACCCGCGACCTTGGCGTTATTAGCACCACGCTCTAACCAACTGAGCTAACCGGCCTGGCTTTGCCCAGCTTTCTGCCCGATTGACCAGAAACTTCCTGATTGCTCTTGACCCTAAAGAGATAAAACAGCTTCTGGACCAAGCCTCACCACGGGCTCGTCCGGGATTTGAACCCGGGACCTCTCGCACCCAAGGCGAGAACCACAGCCCTAGACCAACGAGCCTAGCTGCGCAAGCGCCCAGCCGAGAAAAAAAAGAACAACTACAGCAACAACCAAAGAAGGAACACGAACTAACATGGAAGGAATCGCACACTTCGAGACAGTGTCAAAGGCAAACGAAGGAAAGTTGGCCTCTGAATGGATTCAAAAATGGGGCTGGACTTAACATGTAGAGGGATCTTAGGGAGGACAGCTGAAACGGTCAGATGTCCCGTAGACTTTAAGCCAGTGTGGGAAAAAGAGGGGAGAAGCTGGATGCACGAACTGAGTGATCCAAAGGCAGCCTACGTAATACAGGAATCCAGACACATATATACTGGGGTCACAAGACCAAGAAGGGCCTTAAAACCAAAAGCACAATCTCTCGGTTAATTCTACAACTAAATGGCGCCCAGTACAAAGGTGCCAGCACAGAGGAGAGATGGCCTCTTTCCTGCAGCCCGTTATAATGGCTGTCGTCAAGGCGCCTTTTGAGAGATGGACATCGCTCAACTGCGGCCAGGGAATTAGCTCAAATGGTAGAGCGCTCGCTTAGCATGCGAGAGGTAGCGGGATCGATGCCCGCATTCTCCACGCTGAGTCCTGCCCTTTTACGCTCACTTCCCTAAAGAGAAAGACTGCGCGTTGACGCTACGAAGCGACTCTCCCACGTGCGCTTTAGGGGCTCACTGCTTTGCTGGTGGCCATCTCCTGCCCTTTACGCTCACTTCCCTAAAGAGACAGACTGCGCTGACGCCACGAAGCGACTCTCCCACGTGCGCTTTAGGGGCTCACTGCTTTGCTGGTGGCCATCTGGGAGGCAGATAACGATGTGGCCGTGGCCAAGCAGTCTGACAGTGGCGTTGGATCCCAGTGAATTTTGGTCTCTGGGCCCCACGAACAAAAGGAAAGGAGAGGGGACATGTGCCGAAACCCGGGATCGAACCAGGGACCTTCAGATCTTCAGTCTAACGCCTCCCAACTGAGCTATTTCGCCGCAACTGCAAGCTGTTTAGCCAGCAGGGATTTCCGTGAGAGCACCCGTCACTTTGCCAGAAGAGCAGAGCTGAGCACCCAGAGAATAAAAGAGCTTGGCCCGCACGGGGATCGAACCCGCGACCTTGGCGTTATTAGCACCACGCTCTAACCAACTGAGCTAACCGGCCTGGCTTTGCCCAGCTTTCTGCCCGATTGACCAGAAACTTCCTGATTGCTCTTGACCCTAAAGAGATAAAACAGCTTCTGGACCAAGCCTCACAACGGGCTCGTCCGGGATTTGAACCGGGACCTCTCGCACCCAAGGCGAGAGTCACAGCCCTAGACCAACGAGCCTAGCTGCGCAAGCGCCCAGCCGAGAAAAAAAGAACAACTACAGCAACAACCAAAGAAGGAGCACGAACTAACATGGAAGTTATCAAACACCTCGAGACAGTGTCAAAGGCAAACGAAGGAAAGTTGGCCTCTGAATGGATTTAAAATGGGGCTGGACTTAACATGTAGAGGGATCTTAGGAGGACAGCTGAAACGGTCAGATGTCCCGTAGACTTTAAGCCAGTGTGGGAAAAAGAGGGGAGAAGCTGGATGCACGACCTGAGTGATCCAAAGGCAGCCTACGTAATACAGGAATCCAGACACATATATACTGGGGTCACAAGACCAAGAAGGGCCTTAAAACAAAAGCACAATCTCTCGGTTAATCCTACAACTAAATGGCGCCCAGTACAAAGGTGCCAGCACAGAGGAGAGATGGCCTCTTTCCTCAAGCCCGTCATAATGGCTGTCGCTCAAGGCGCCTTTTGGAGAGATGGACATCGCTCAACTGCGGCCAGGGAATTAGCTCAAATGGTAGAGCGCTCGCTTAGCATGCGAGAGGTAGCGGGATCGATGCCCGCATTCTCCACGCTGAGTCCTGCCCTTTTACGCTCACTTCCCTAAAGAGAAAGACTGCGCGTTGACGCTACGAAGCGACTCTCCCTACGTGCGCTTTTGGGGCTCACTGCTGCCAAGAGGTTTTTCGGCCGTGTCCTGCGCAAATTGGTGGCATAACAGGTCCCACCGAGATTTGAACTCGGATCGCTGGATTCAGAGTCCTGAGTGATAGTCATTACATCTTTGGAACCTTGACAGGAGCAGACGTTGCCGCAAAGACTAAATCACTTACAGGCTCAAGAGATCGACAAGGATGGGATTCGAACCCACGCGTGCAGAGCACAATGGATTAGCAGTCCATCGCTTAACCACTCGGCCACCTCGTCGCCTTCTGACCTGCCCGACCGGAAGCTGGACTGTGTCGCCTTCTCTGCAGCTCCTTTCAATAGGACGACGAAAAGCTGACCCTTAGTGTGCCGTGAGAGGCCAGGTAGGTACGAGTGTCAATCATTTGGCAGTAGCACCGCCCCTTTCAAACGCCAAGCAGGGGTGGGGAACGTTGATCCTGGAGGGCCACTCTCCTGCAGTGTTTAGCTCCAACCCTGAGAAAAACTGGATAAAAAAACCCTAACTGCATCCTGAAGACCTTGATTTAGCTGGTTCAGGTGTGTTTGATTAGGTTGGACCTAAACTCTGCAGAGACAACGGCCCTCCAGGATCAACGCTTCCCACCCCTGCGCTTAAGGCATCAACCAACGAGGATGGGATTCGAACCCACGCTGCAGAGCACAATGGATTAGCAGTCCATCGCTTAACCACTCGGCCACCTCGTCGCCTTCTGACCTGCCCGACCGGAAGCTGGACTGTGTCGCCTTCTCTGCAGCTCCTTTCAATAGGACGACGTAAAAGCTGACCCTTAGTGTGCCGTGAGAGGCCAGGTAGGTACGAGTGTCAATCATTTGGCAGTAGCACCGGCCCCTTTCAAACGCTCAAGCAGGGGTGGGGAACGTTGATCCTGGAGGGCCACTCTCCTGCAGTGTTTAGCTCCAACCCTGAGAAAAACTGGATAAAAAAACCCTAACTGCATCCTGAAGACCTTGATTTAGCTGGTTCAGGTGTGTTTGATTAGGTTGGACCTAAACTCTGCAGAGACAACGGCCCTCCAGGATCAACGTTTCCCACCCCTGCGCTTAAGGCATCAACCAACGAGGATGGGATCCGAACCCACGCGTGCAGAGCACAATGGATTAGCAGTCCATCGCCTTAACCACTCGGCCACCTCGTCGCCTTCTGACCTGCCCGACCGGAAGCTGGACTGTGTCGTCTTCTCTGCAGCTCCTTTCAATAGGACGACGTAAAAGCTGACCCTTAGTGTGCCGTGAGAGGTCGGGTAGGTACGAGTGTCAATCATTTGGCAGTAGCACTGTCCCCTTTCAAACGCTCAAGCAGGGGTGGGGAACGTTGATCCTGGAGGGCCACTCTCCTGCAGAGTTTAGCTCCAACCCTGAGAAAAACTGGATAAAAAACACCTAACTGCATCCTGAAGACCTTGATTTAGCTGGTTCAGGTGTGTTTGATTAGGTTGGACCTAAACTCTGCAGAGACAACGGCCCTCCAGGATCAACGTTTCCCACCCCTGCGCTTAAGGCATCAACCAACGAGGATGGGATCCGAACCCACGCTGCAGAGCACAATGGATTAGCAGTCCATCGCCTTAACCACTCGGCCACCTCGTCACGCTGGCCTGCCAGACCGAAGCTGGACTGTGTCGCCTTCTCTGCAGCTCCTTTCAATAGGACGACGAAAAGCTGACCCTTAGTGTGCCGTGAGAGGTCGGGTAGGTACGAGTGTCAATCATTTGGCAGTAGCACTGTCCCCTTTCAAACGCCAAGCAGGGGTGGGGAACGTTGATCCTGGAGGCCACTCTCCTGCAGAGTTTAGCTCCAACCCTGAGAAAAACTGGATAGAAAACACCTAACTGCATCCTGAAGACCTTGATTTAGCTGGTTCAGGTGTGTTTGATTAGGTTGAGCTAAAGTCTGCAGAGACAACGGCCCTCCAGGATCAACGTTTCCCACCCCTGCGCTTAAGGCATCAACCAACGAGGATGGGATCCGAACCCACGCGTGCAGAGCACAATGGATTAGCAGTTCATCGCCTCAGCCGCCTCGTGTCGCTTGAGCTTTATGACTCCACCCCCTTTTTTGCCAGGACACCCATATTTCTCTCTCCCCAGGGTTCAGGAAAGCAACGCACACTCTTCTTTCAGTAAAGAGAGAAGAGTGAATAAGCCTTCTTGTACGTGACGCTAACCCGTTCCGTAAACACGCCACGCAGACACCCGTGCCCAGAAGTAGGGTGGCCATATGTGCCATTTATACGGGGACGCGTCCTGGCCAGGATTGTTATATTGCCTAAAAAATCCAAAGTAGTTTGACCAATAACATGCAGATATTGTACATAATCGACCAATCGTGGTGCGTGAGAAGGTGAGAAGGATCAAAGCGATGCAAATACAGGCACGCCTTTGTTCGTTCAGACAAGGAAGATGTAATCCATCAATATGTCTGTCTAAAAATGTTATCTTCCAAGAATGGAAGATAAAATCCAACACTGCTGTGCTGGTGGCCATCTGGGAGGCAGATAGCGATGTGGCCGTTGCCAAGCAGTTTGTCAGTGGCGTTGGATCCCAGTGAATTTTGGTCTCTGGGCCCCACGAACAAAAGGAAAGGAGAGGGGACATGTGCCGAAACCCGGGATCGAACCAGGGACCTTTAGATCTTCAGTCTAACGCTCTCCCAACTGAGCTATTTCGGCCACGCCTGCAAGCCGTTTAGCCAGCAGGCATTTCCGTGAGACCACCCGTCACTTTGCCAGAAGAGCAGAGCTGAGCACCCAGAGAATAAAAGAGCTTGGCCCGTACGGGGATCGAACCCGCGACCTTGGCGTTATTAGCACCACGCTCTAACCAACTGAGCTAACCGGCCTGGCTTTGCCCAGCTTTCTGCCCGATTGACCAGAAACTTCCTGATTGCTCTTGACCCTAAAGAGATAAAACAGCTTCTGGACCAAGCCTCACCACGGGCTCGTCCGGGATTTGAACCCGGGACCTCTCGCACCCAAGGCGAGAACCACAGCCCTAGACCAACGAGCCTAGCTGCGCAAGCGCCCAGCCGAGAAAAAAAAGAACAACTACAGCAACAACCAAAGAAGGAACACGAACTAACATGGAAGTTATCAAACACCTCGAGACAGTGTCAAAGGCAAACGAAGGAAAGTTGGCCTCTGAATGGATTCAAAAATGGGGCTGGACTTAACATGTAGAGGGATCTTAGGGAGGACAGCTGAAACGGTCAGATGTCCCGTAGACTTTAAGCCAGTGTGGGAAAAAGAGGGGAGAAGCTGGATGCACGAACTGAGTGATCCAAAGGCAGCCTACGTAATACAGGAATCCAGACACATATATACTGGGGTCACAAGACCAAGAAGGGCCTTAAAACCAAAAGCACAATCTCGGTTAATTCTACAACTAAATGGCGCCCAGTACAAAGGTGCCAGCACAGAGGAGAGATGGCCTCTTTCCTGCAGCCCGTTATAATGGCTGTCGTCAAGGCGCCTTTTGAGAGATGGACATCGCCCACATTGGCCAGGGAATTAGCTCAAATGGTAGAGCGCCGCTTAGCATGCGAGAGGTAGCGGGATCGATGCCCGCATTCTCCACGCTGAGTCCTGCCCTTTTACGCTCACTTCCCTAAAGAGACAGACTGCGCGTTGACGCTACGGAGCGACTCTCCCTACGTGCGCTTTTGGGGCTCACTGCTGCCAAGAGGTTTTTCGGCCGTGTCCTGCGCAAATTGGTGGCATAACAGGTCCCACCGAGATTTGAACTCGGATCGCTGGATTCAGAGTCCTGAGTGATAGTCATTACATCTTTGGAACCTTGACAGGAGCAGGCGTTGCCGCAAAGACTAAATCACTTACGGGCTAAAGAGATCGACGAGGATGGGATTCGAACCCACG
This sequence comes from Onychostoma macrolepis, assembly GCF_012432095.1. Classification (NCBI taxonomy): domain Eukaryota; kingdom Metazoa; phylum Chordata; class Actinopteri; order Cypriniformes; family Cyprinidae; genus Onychostoma; species Onychostoma macrolepis. The sequence continues at coordinate 80,464 of NC_081165.1, read as the reverse complement.
CTGCAGAGCACAATGGATTAGCAGTTCATCGCCTCAGCCGCCTGCCTCGCTTGAGCTTTATGACTCCACCCCTTTTGCCAGGACACCCATATTTCTCTCTCCCAGGGTTCAGGAAAGCAACGCACGCTCTTCTTTGAGTAAAGAGAGAAGAGTGATTAAGCCTTCTTGTACGTGACGCTAACCTGTTCCGTAAACACGCCACGCAGACACCCGTGCTCAGAAGTAGGGTGGCCATATGTGCCATTTATACGGGACGCGTCCTGGCCAGGATTGTTATATTGCCTAAAACATCCAAGGTAGTTTGACCGATAACACGCAGGTATTGTACATAATCGACCAATCGTGGTGCGTGAGAAGGTGAGAACGATCAAAGCGATGCAAATACAGGCACGCCTTTGTTCGCTCAGACAAGGAAGATGTAATCCATCAATATGTCTGTCTAAAATGTTATCTTCCAAGAATGGAAGATAAAATCCAACACTGCTGTGCTGGTGGCCATCTCCTGCCCTTTACGCTCACTTCCTAAAGAGACAGACTGCGCTGACGCCACGGAGCGACTCTCCCACGCGGCGCTTTTGGGGCTCACTGCTTTGCTGGTGGCCATCTCCTGCCCTTTACGCCACTTCCCTAAAGAGACAGACTGCGCTGACGCCACGGAGCGACTCTCCCACGTGCGCTTTTGGGGCTCACTGCTTTGCTGGTGGCCATCTCCTGCCCTTTACGCTCACTTCCTAAAGAGAAAGACTGCGCTGACGCCACGAAGCGACTCTCCCACGTGCGCTTTTGGGGCTCACTGCTTTGCTGGTGGCCATCTCCTGCCCTTTACGCTCACTTCCTAAAGAGAAAGACTGCGCTGACGCCACGGAGCGACTCTCCCTACGTGCGCTTTTGGGGCTCACTGCTTTGCTGGTGGCCATCTCCTGCCCTTTACGCTCACTTCCTAAAGAGAAAGACTGCGCTGACGCCACGGAGCGACTCTCCCACGCGGCGCTTTTGGGGCTCACTGCTGCCAAGAGGTTTTTCGGCCGTGTCCCGCGCAAATTGGTGGCATAACAGGTCCCATCGAAGATTTGAAGTCGGATCGCTGGATTCAGAGTCCTGAGTGATAGTCATTACATCTTTGGAACCTTGACAGGAGCAGGCGTTGCCGCAAAGACTAAATCACTTACGGGCTAAAGAGATCGACGAGGATGGGATCCGAACCCACGCGTGCAGAGCACAATGGATTAGCAGTTCATCGCCTCAGCCGCCTCGTCTCGCTTGAGCTTTATGACTCCACCCCCTTTTTTGCCAGGACACCCATATTTCTCTCTCCCCAGGGTTCAGGAAAGCAACGCACACTCTTCTTTCAGTAAAGAGGGAAGAGTGAATAAGCCTTCTTGTACGTGACGCTAACCCGTTCCGTAAACACGCCACGCAGACACCCGTGCCCAGAAGTAGGGTGGCCATATGTGCCATTTATACGGGGACGCGTCCTGGCCAGGATTGTTATATTGCCTAAAACATCCAAGGTAGTTTGACCGATAACACGCAGGTATTGTACATAATCGACCAATCGTGGTGCGTGAGAAGGTGAGAAGGATCAAAGCGATGCAAAGACACGCACGCACGCCTTTGTTCGTTCAGACAAGGAAGATGTAATCCATCAATATGTCTGTCTAAAATGTTATCTTCCAAGAATGGAAGATAAAATCCAACACTGCTGTGCTGGTGGCCATCTCCTGCCCTTTACGCCACTTCCCTAAAGAGAAAGACTGCGCTGACGCCACGAAGCGACTCTCCCACGCGGCGCTTTTGGGGCTCACTGCTTTGCTGGTGGCCATCTCCTGCCCTTTACGCCACTTCCCTAAAGAGAAAGACTGCGCTGACGCCACGAAGCGACTCTCCCTACGTGCGCTTTTGGGGCTCACTGCTGCCAAGAGGTTTTTCGGGCCGTGTCCTGCGCAAATTGGTGGCATAACAGGTCCCATCGAAGATTTGAAGTCGGATCGCTGGATTCAGAGTCCTGAGTGATAGTCATTACATCTTTGAACCTTGACAGGAGCAGACGTTGCCGCAAAGACTAAATCACTTACGGGCTAAAGAGATCGACGAGGATGGGATTCGAACCCACGCTGCAGAGCACAATGGATTAGCAGTCCATCGCTTAACCACTCGGCCACCTCGTCACGCTGGCCTGCCAGACCGAAGCTGGACTGTGTCGTCTTCTCTGCAGCTCCTTTCAATAGGACGACGTAAAAGCTGACCCTTAGTGTGCCGTGAGAGGTCGGGTAGGTACGAGTGTCAATCATTTGGCAGTAGCACCGGCCCCTTTCAAACGCTCAAGCAGGGGTGGGGAACGTTGATCCTGGAGGGCCACTCTCCTGCAGTGTTTAGCTCCAACCCTGAGAAAAACTGGATAAAAAAACCCTAACTGCATCCTGAAGACCTTGATTTAGCTGGTTCAGGTGTGTTTGATTAGGTTGAGCTAAAGTCTGCAGAGACAACGGCCCTCCAGGATCAACGTTTCCCACCCCTGCGCTTAAGGCATCAACCAACGAGGATGGGATCCGAACCCACGCGTGCAGAGCACAATGGATTAGCAGTCCATCGCCTTAACCACTCGGCCACCTCGTCACGCTGGCCTGCCAGACCGAAGCTGGACTGTGTCGCCTTCTCTGCAGCTCCTTTCAATAGGACGACGTAAAAGCTGACCCTTAGTGTGCCGTGAGAGGCCAGGTAGGTACGAGTGTCAATCATTTGGCAGTAGCACCGCCCCTTTCAAACGCCAAGCAGGGGTGGGGAACGTTGATCCTGGAGGGCCACTCTCCTGCAGAGTTTAGCTCCAACCCTGAGAAAAACTGGATAAAAACCCTAACTGCATCCTGAAGACCTTGATTTAGCTGGTTCAGGTGTGTTTGATTAGGTTGAGCTAAAGTCTGCAGAGACAACGGCCCTCCAGGATCAACGCTTCCCACCCCGCGCTTAAGGCATCAACCAACGAGGATGGGATTCGAACCCACGCTGCAGAGCACAATGGATTAGCAGTCCATCGCTTAACCACTCGGCCACCTCGTCACGCGCTGGCCTGCCAGACCGGAAGCTGGACTGTGTCGTCTTCTCTGCAGCTCCTTTCAATAGGACGACGTAAAAGCTGACCCTTAGTGTGCCGTGAGAGGCCAGGTAGGTACGAGTGTCAATCATTTGGCAGTAGCACCGGCCCCTTTCAAACGCTCAAGCAGGGGTGGGGAACGTTGATCCTGGAGGGCCACTCTCCTGCAGTGTTTAGCTCCAACCCTGAGAAAAACTGGATAAAAAAACCCTAACTGCATCCTGAAGACCTTGATTTAGCTGGTTCAGGTGTGTTTGATTAGGGTTGGAGCTAAAGTCTGCAGAGACAACGGCCCTCCAGGATCAACGTTTCCCACCCCTGCGCTTAAGGCATCAACCAACGAGGATGGGATCCGAACCCACGCGTGCAGAGCACAATGGATTAGCAGTTCATCGCCTTAACCACTCGGCCACCTCGTCACGCTGGCCTGCCAGACCGGAAGCTGGACTGTGTCGTCTTCTCTGCAGCTCCTTTCAATAGGACGTCGTCAAGGCGCCTTTTGAGAGATGGACATCGCCCACATTGGCCAGGGAATTAGCTCAAATGGTAGAGCGCCGCTAGCATGCGAGAGGTAGCGGATCGATGCCCGCATTCTCCACGCTGAGTCCTGCCCTTTACGCCACTTCCCTAAAGAGACAGACTGCGCTGACGCCACGGAGCGACTCTCCCACGTGCGCTTTTGGGGCTCACTGCTTTGCTGGTGGCCATCTCCTGCCCTTTACGCTCACTTCCTAAAGAGAAAGACTGCGCTGACGCCACGGAGCGACTCTCCCACGTGCGCTTTTGGGGCTCACTGCTTTGCTGGTGGCCATCTGGGAGGCAGATAACGATGTGGCCGTGGCCAAGCAGTCTGACAGTGGCGTTGATCCCAGTGAATTTTGGTCTCTGGGCCCCACGAACAAAAGGAAAGGAGAGGGACATGTGCCAAACCCGGATCGAACCAGGGACCTTCAGATCTTCAGTCTAACGCTCTCCCAACTGAGCTATTTCGCCACGCCTGCAAGCCGCTTAGCCAGCAGGCATTTCCGTGAGACCACCCGTCACTTTGCCAGAAGAGCAGAGCTGAGCTCCCAGAGAATAAAAGAGCTTGGCCCGCACGGGATCGAACCCGCGACCTTGGCGTTATTAGCACCACGCTCTAACCAACTGAGCTAACCGCCTGGCTTTGCCCAGCTTTCTGCCCGATTGACCAGAAACTTCCTGATTGCTCTTGACCCTAAAGAGATAAAACAGCTTCTGGACCAAGCCTCACAACGGGCTCGTCCGGGATTTGAACCCAGGACCTCTCGCACCCAAGGCGAGAGTCACAGCCCTAGACCAACGAGCCTAGCCGCGCAAGCGCCCAGCCGAGAAAAAAAGAACAACTACAGCAACAACCAAAGAAGGAGCACGAACTAACATGGAAGGAATCGAACACCTCGAGACGGTGTCAAAGGCAAACGAAGGAAAGTTGGCCTCTGAATGGATTCAAAAATGGGGCTGGACCTAACATGCAGAGGGATCTTGGGAGGACAGCTGAAACGGTCAGATGTCCCGTAGACTTTAAGCCAGTGTGGGAAAAAGAGGGGAGAAGCTGGATGCACGACCTGAGTGATCCAAAGGCAGCCTACGTAATACAGGAATCCAGACACATATATACTGGGGTCACAAGACCAAGAAGGGCCTTAAAACAAAAGCACAATCTCTCGGTTAATCCTACAACTAAATGGCGGCCACTACAAAGGTGCCAGCACAGAGGAGAGATGGCCTCTTTCCTGCAGCCCGTTATAATGGCTGTCGTCAAGGCGCCTTTTGAGAGATGGACATCGCTCAACTGCGGCCAGGGAATTAGCTCAAATGGTAGAGCGCCGCTAGCATGCGAGAGGTAGCGGATCGATGCCCGCATTCTCCAAGCTGGTTCTTGCCCTTTACGCCACTTCCCTAAAGAGAAAGACTGCGCTGACGCCACGAAGCGACTCTCCCACGTGCGCTTTTGGGGCTCACTGCTGCCAAGAGGTTTTTCGGCCGTGTCCCGCGCAAATTGGTGGCATAACAGGTCCCATCGAAGATTTGAAGTCGGATCGCTGGATTCAGAGTCCTGAGTGATAATCATTACATCATGGAACCTTGACGGAGCAGCCGTTGCTCACAGGGCCGCAAAGACTAAATCACTTACGGGCTAAAGAGATCGACGAGGATGGGATCCGAACCCACGCGTGCAGAGCACAATGGATTAGCAGTTCATCGCCTCAGCCGCCTCGTGTCGCTTGAGCTTTATGACTCCACCCCCTTTTTTGCCAGGACACCCATATTTCTCTCTCCCCAGGGTTCAGGAAAGCAACGCACACTCTTCTTTCAGTAAAGAGAGAAGAGTGAATAAGCCTTCTTGTACGTGACGCTAACCTGTTCCGTAAACACGCCACGCAGACACCCGTGCCCAGAAGTAGGGTGGCCATATGTGCCATTTATACGGGGACGCGTCCTGGCCAGGATTGTTATATTGCCTAAAACATCCAAGGTAGTTTGACCGATAACACGCAGGTATTGTACATAATCGACCAATCGTGGTGCGTGAGAAGGTGAGAAGGATCAAAGCGATGCAAATACAGGCACGCCTTTGTTCGTTCAGACAAGGAAGATGTAATCCATCAATATGTCTGTCTAAAAATGTTATCTTCCAAGAATGGAAGATAAAATCCAACACTGCTGTGCTGGTGGCCATCTCCCTGCCCTTTTACGCTCACTTCCCTAAAGAGACAGACTGCGCGTTGACGCTACGGAGCGACTCTCCCTACGTGCGCTTTTGGGGCTCACTGCTTTGCTGGTGGCCATCTCCTGCCCTTTACGCCACTTCCCTAAAGAGAAAGACTGCGCTGACGCCACGGAGCGACTCTCCCTACGTGCGCTTTTGGGGCTCACTGCTTTGCTGGTGGCCATCTCCCTGCCCTTTTACGCTCACTTCCCTAAAGAGACAGACTGCGCGTTGACGCTACGGAGCGACTCTCCCTACGTGCGCTTTTGGGGCTCACTGCTTTGCTGGTGGCCATCTGGGAGGCAGATAACGATGTGGCCGTGGCCAAGCAGTCTGACAGTGGCGTTGGATCCCAGTGAATTTTGGTCTCTGGGCCCCACGAACAAAAGGAAAGGAGAGGGGACATGTGCCGAAACCCGGGATCGAACCAGGGACCTTTAGATCTTCAGTCTAACGCCTCCCAACTGAGCTATTTCGCCACGCCTGCAAGCCGTTTAGCCAGCAGGCATTTCCGTGAGACCACCCGTCACTTTGCCAGAAGAGCAGAGCTGAGCACCCAGAGAATAAAAGAGCTTGGCCCGTACGGGGATCGAACCCGCGACCTTGGCGTTATTAGCACCACGCTCTAACCAACTGAGCTAACCGGCCTGGCTTTGCCCAGCTTTCTGCCCGATTGACCAGAAACTTCCTGATTGCTCTTGACCCTAAAGAGATAAAACAGCTTCTGGACCAAGCCTCACCACGGGCTCGTCCGGGATTTGAACCCGGGACCTCTCGCACCCAAGGCGAGAACCACAGCCCTAGACCAACGAGCCTAGCTGCGCAAGCGCCCAGCCGAGAAAAAAAAGAACAACTACAGCAACAACCAAAGAAGGAACACGAACTAACATGGAAGGAATCGAACACCTCGAGACAGTGTCAAAGGCAAACGAAGGAAAGTTGGCCTCTGAATGGATTCAAAAATGGGGCTGGACTTAACATGTAGAGGGATCTTAGGGAGGACAGCTGAAACGGTCAGATGTCCCGTAGACTTTAAGCCAGTGTGGGAAAAAGAGGGGAGAAGCTGGATGCACGAACTGAGTGATCCAAAGGCAGCCTACGTAATACAGGAATCCAGACACATATATACTGGGGTCACAAGACCAAGAAGGGCCTTAAAACCAAAAGCACAATCTCTCGGTTAATTCTACAACTAAATGGCGCCCAGTACAAAGGTGCCAGCACAGAGGAGAGATGGCCTCTTTCCCTGCAGCCCGTTATAATGGCTGTCGTCAAGGCGCCTTTTGAGAGATGGACATCGCCCACATTGGCCAGGGAATTAGCTCAAATGGTAGAGCGCTCGCTTAGCATGCGAGAGGTAGCGGGATCGATGCCCGCATTCTCCACGCTGAGTCCTGCCCTTTTACGCTCACTTCCCTAAAGAGAAAGACTGCGCGTTGACGCTACGAAGCGACTCTCCCTACGTGCGCTTTTGGGGCTCACTGCTGCCAAGAGGTTTTTCGGGCCGTGTCCTGCGCAAATTGGTGGCATAACAGGTCCCATCGAAGATTTGAAGTCGGATCGCTGGATTCAGAGTCCTGAGTGATAGTCATTACATCTTTGGAACCTTGACAGGAGCAGACGTTGCCGCAAAGACTAAATCACTTACAGGCTCAAGAGATCGACAAGGATGGGATTCGAACCCACGCGTGCAGAGCACAATGGATTAGCAGTTCATCGCCTCAGCCGCCTGCCTCGCTTGAGCTTTATGACTCCACCCCTTTTGCCAGGACACCCATATTTCTCTCCCCAGGGTTCAGGAAAGCAACGCACGCTCTTCTTTGAGTAAAGAGAGAAGAGTGAATAAGCCTTCTTGTACGTGACGCTAACCTGTTCCGTAAACACACCACGCAGACACCCGTGCCCAGAAGTAGGGTGGCCATATGTGCCATTTATAGGGGACACGTCCTGGCCAGGATTGTTATATTGCCTAAAACATCCAAGGTAGTTTGACCGATAACACGCAGGTATTGTACATAATCGACCAATCGTGGTGCGTGAGAAGGTGAGAACGATCAAAGCGATGCAAATACAGGCACGCCTTTGTTCGCTCGTTCGACTTGAAGCTGCGCACCGATCATTGTATGACACCAAAGAACAACTACAGCAACAACCAAAGAAGGAACACGAACTAACATGGAAGTTATCAAACACCTCGAGACGGTGTCAAAGGCAAACGAAGGAAAGTTGGCCTCTGAATGGATTCAAAATGGGGCTGGACCTAACATGCAGAGGGATCTTGGGAGGACAGCTGAAACGGTCAGATGTCCCGTAGACTTTAAGCCAGTGTGGGAAAAAGAGGGGAGAAGCTGGATGCACGACCTGAGTGATCCAAAGGCAGCCTACGTAATACAGGAATCCAGACACATATATACTGGGGTCACAAGACCAAGAAGGGCCTTAAAACCAAAAGCACAATCTCTCGGTTAATCCTACAACTAAATGGCGCCCAGTACAAAGGTGCCAGCACAGAGGAGAGATGGCCTCTTTCCTCAAGCCCGTCATAATGGCTGTCGTCAAGGCGCCTTTTGAGAGATGGACATCGCCCACATTGGCCAGGGAATTAGCTCAAATGGTAGAGCGCCGCTAGCATGCGAGAGGTAGCGGATCGATGCCCGCATTCTCCAAGCTGGTTCTTGCCCTTTACGCCACTTCCCTAAAGAGAAAGACTGCGCTGACGCCACGAAGCGACTCTCCCACGCGGCGCTTTTGGGGCTCACTGCTTTGCTGGTGGCCATCTGGGAGGCAGATAACGATGTGGCCGTGGCCAAGCAGTCTGACAGTGGCGTTGGATCCCAGTGAATTTTGGTCTCTGGGCCCCACGAACAAAAGGAAAGGAGAGGGGACATGTGCCGAAACCCGGGATCGAACCAGGGACCTTCAGATCTTCAGTCTAACGCTCTCCCAACTGAGCTATTTCGGCCACGCCTGCAAGCCGTTTAGCCAGCAGGCATTTCCGTGAGACCACCCGTCACTTTGCCAGAAGAGCAGAGCTGAGCACCCAGAGAATAAAAGAGCTTGGCCCGTACGGGGATCGAACCCGCGACCTTGGCGTTATTAGCACCACGCCTAACCAACTGAGCTAACCGCCTGGCTTTGCCCAGCTTTCGCCCGATTGACCAGAAACTTCCTGATTGCTCTTGACCCTAAAGAGATAAAACAGCTTCTGGACCAAGCCTCACCACGGGCTCGTCCGGGATTTGAACCCGGGACCTCTCGCACCCAAGGCGAGAACCACAGCCCTAGACCAACGAGCCTAGCTGCGCAAGCGCCCAGCCGAGAAAAAAAAGAACAACTACAGCAACAACCAAAGAAGGAACACGAACTAACATGGAAGTTATCAAACACCTCGAGACAGTGTCAAAGGCAAACGAAGGAAAGTTGGCCTCTGAATGGATTCAAAATGGGGCTGGACCTAACATGCAGAGGGATCTTGGGAGGACAGCTGAAACGGTCAGATGTCCCGTAGACTTTAAGCCAGTGTGGGAAAAAGAGGGGAGAAGCTGGATGCACGACCTGAGTGATCCAAAGGCAGCCTACGTAATACAGGAATCCAGACACATATATACTGGGGTCACAAGACCAAGAAGGGCCTTAAAACCAAAAGCACAATCTCTCGGTTAATTCTACAACTAAATGGCGGCCACTACAAAGGTGCCAGCACAGAGGAGAGATGGCCTCTTTCCTCAAGCCCGTCATAATGGCTGTCGTCAAGGCGCCTTTTGAGAGATGGACATCGCCCACATTGGCCAGGGAATTAGCTCAAATGGTAGAGCGCTCGCTTAGCATGCGAGAGGTAGCGGATCGATGCCCGCATTCTCCAAGCTGGTTCTTGCCCTTTACGCCACTTCCCTAAAGAGAAAGACTGCGCTGACGCCACGAAGCGACTCTCCCACGCGGCGCTTTTGGGGCTCACTGCTTTGCTGGTGGCCATCTCCTGCCCTTTACGCCACTTCCCTAAAGAGACAGACTGCGCTGACGCCACGGAGCGACTCTCCCACGCGGCGCTTTTGGGGCTCACTGCTTTGCTGGTGGCCATCTGGGAGGCAGATAACGATGTGGCCGTGGCCAAGCAGTCTGACAGTGGCGTTGGATCCCAGTGGATTTTGGTCTCTGGGCCCCACGAACAAAAGGAAAGGAGAGGGACATGTGCCAAACCCGGATCGAACCAGGGACCTTCAGATCTTCAGTCTAACGCCTCCCAACTGAGCTATTTCGCCACGCCTGCAAGCCGTTTAGCCAGCAGGGATTTCCGTGAGAGCACCCGTCACTTTGCCAGAAGAGCAGAGCTGAGCTCCCAGAGAATAAAAGAGCTTGGCCCGCACGGGATCGAACCCGCGACCTTGGCGTTATTAGCACCACGCCTAACCAACTGAGCTAACCGGCCTGGCTTTGCCTAGCTTTCTGCCCGATTGACCAAAAACTTCCTGATTGCTCTTGACCCTAAAGAGATGAAACAGCTTCTGGACCAAGCCTCACAACGGGCTCGTCCGGGATTTGAACCCAGGACCTCTCGCACCCAAGGCGAGAGTCACAGCCCTAGACCAACGAGCCTAGCCGCGCAAGCGCCCAGCCGAGAAAAAAAGAACAACTACAGCAACAACCAAAGAAGGAGCACGAACTAACATGGAAGTTATCAAACACCTCGAGACGGTGTCAAAGGCAAACGAAGGAAAGTTGGCCTCTGAATGGATTCAAAATGGGGCTGGACCTAACATGCAGAGGGATCTTGGGGAGGACAGCTGAAACGGTCAGATGTCCCGTAGACTTTAAGCCAGTGTGGGAAAAAGAGGGGAGAAGCTGGATGCACGACCTGAGTGATCCAAAGGCAGCCTACGTAATACAGGAGTCCGCACACATATATACTGGGGTCACAAGACCAAGAAGGGCCTTAAAAACAAAAGCACAATCTCTCGGTTAATCCTACAACTAAATGGCGCCCAGTACAAAGGTGCCAGCACAGAGGAGAGATGGCCTCTTTCCTCAAGCCCGTCATAATGGCTGTCGTCAAGGCGCCTTTTGAGAGATGGACATCGCCCACATTGGCCAGGGAATTAGCTCAAATGGTAGAGCGCCGCTAGCATGCGAGAGGTAGCGGGATCGATGCCCGCATTCTCCACGCTGAGTCCTGCCCTTTTACGCTCACTTCCCTAAAGAGAAAGACTGCGCGTTGACGCTACGAAGCGACTCTCCCTACGTGCGCTTTTGGGGCTCACTGCTTTGCTGGTGGCCATCTCCTGCCCTTTACGCTCACTTCCTAAAGAGACAGACTGCGCTGACGCCACGGAGCGACTCTCCCACGTGCGCTTTAGGGGCTCACTGCTGCCAAGAGGTTTTTCGGGCCGTGTCCTGCGCAAATTGGTGGCATAACAGGTCCCATCGAAGATTTGAAGTCGGATCGCTGGATTCAGAGTCCTGAGTGATAGTCATTACATCTTTGGAACCTTGACAGGAGCAGACGTTGCCGCAAAGACTAAATCACTTACGGGCTAAAGAGATCGACGAGGATGGGATCCGAACCCACGCTGCAGAGCACAATGGATTAGCAGTTCATCGCCTCAGCCGCCTGCCTCGCTTGAGCTTTATGACTCCACCCCTTTTGCCAGGACACCCATATTTCTCTCCCCAGGGTTCAGGAAAGCAACGCACACTCTTCTTTCAGTAAAGAGGAAGAGTGAATAAGCCTTCTTGTACGTGACGCTAACCTGTTCCGTAAACACGCCACGCAGACACCCGTGCCCAGAAGTAGGGTGGCCATATGTGCCATTTATAGGGGACACGTCCTGGCCAGGATTGTTATATTGCCTAAAAATCCAAAGTAGTTTGACCAATAACATGCAGATATTGTACATAATCGACCAATCGTGGTGCGTGAGAAGGTGAGAAGGATCAAAGCGATGCAAATACAGGCACGCCTTTGTTCGCTCAGACAAGGAAGATGTAATCCATCAATATGTCTGTCTAAAATGTTATCTTCCAAGAATGGAAGATAAAATCCAACACTGCTGTGCTGGTGGCCATCTCCTGCCCTTTACGCTCACTTCCTAAAGAGAAAGACTGCGCTGACGCCACGAAGCGACTCTCCCACGTGCGCTTTTGGGGCTCACTGCTGCCAAGAGGTTTTTCGGCCGTGTCCCGCGCAAATTGGTGGCATAACAGGTCCCACCGAGATTTGAACTCGGATCGCTGGATTCAGAGTCCTGAGTGATAGTCATTACATCTTTGGAACCTTGACAGGAGCAGACGTTGCCGCAAAGACTAAATCACTTACGGGCTAAAGAGATCGACGAGGATGGGATTCGAACCCACGCGTGCAGAGCACAATGGATTAGCAGTTCATCGCCTCAGCCGCCTGCCTCGCTTGAGCTTTATGACTCCACCCCCTTTTTTGCCAGGACACCCATATTTCTCTCTCCCCAGGGTTCAGGAAAGCAACGCACACTCTTCTTTCAGTAAAGAGGGAAGAGTGAATAAGCCTTCTTGTACGTGACGCTAACCCGTTCCGTAAACACGCCACGCAGACACCCGTGCCCAGAAGTAGGGTGGCCATATGTGCCATTTATACGGGGACGCGTCCTGGCCAGGATTGTTATATTGCCTAAAACATCCAAGGTAGTTTGACCGATAACACGCAGGTATTGTACATAATCGACCAATCGTGGTGCGTGAGAAGGTGAGAAGGATCAAAGCGATGCAAAGACACGCACGCACGCCTTTGTTCGCTCAGACAAGGAAGATGTAATCCATCAATATGTCTGTCTAAAATGTTATCTTCCAAGAATGGAAGATAAAATCCAACACTGCTTTGCTGGTGGCCATCTGGGAGGCAGATAACGATGTGGCCGTGGCCAAGCAGTCTGACAGTGGCGTTGGATCCCAGTGAATTTTGGTCTCTGGGCCCCACGAACAAAAGGAAAGGAGAGGGGACATGTGCCGAAACCCGGGATCGAACCAGGGACCTTTAGATCTTCAGTCTAACGCTCTCCCAACTGAGCTATTTCGCCGCAACTGCAAGCTGTTTAGCCAGCAGGGATTTCCGTGAGAGCACCCGTCACTTTGCCAGAAGAGCAGAGCTGAGCTCCCAGAGAATAAAAGAGCTTGGCCCGCACGGGATCGAACCCGCGACCTTGGCGTTATTAGCACCACGCCTAACCAACTGAGCTAACCGCCTGGCTTTGCCTAGCTTTCTGCCCGATTGACCAGAAACTTCCTGATTGCTCTTGACCCTAAAGAGATAAAACAGCTTCTGGACCAAGCCTCACCACGGGCTCGTCCGGGATTTGAACCCGGGACCTCTCGCACCCAAGGCGAGAACCACAGCCCTAGACCAACGAGCCTAGCTGCGCAAGCGCCCAGCCGAGAAAAAAAAGAACAACTACAGCAACAACCAAAGAAGGAACACGAACTAACATGGAAGTTATCAAACACCTCGAGACGGTGTCAAAGGCAAACGAAGGAAAGTTGGCCTCTGAATGGATTCAAAAATGGGGCTGGACTTAACATGTAGAGGGATCTTAGGGAGGACAGCTGAAACGGTCAGATGTCCCGTAGACTTTAAGCCAGTGTGGGAAAAAGAGGGGAGAAGCTGGATGCACGAACTGAGTGATCCAAAGGCAGCCTACGTAATACAGGAATCCAGACACATATATACTGGGGTCACAAGACCAAGAAGGGCCTTAAAACCAAAAGCACAATCTCTCGGTTAATCCTACAACTAAATGGCGGCCACTACAAAGGTGCCAGCACAGAGGAGAGATGGCCTCTTTCCTGCAGCCCGTTATAATGGCTGTCGTCAAGGCGCCTTTTGGAGAGATGGACATCGCCCCACATTGGCCAGGGGAATTAGCTCAAATGGTAGAGCGCTCGCTTAGCATGCGAGAGGTAGCGGGATCGATGCCCGCATTCTCCACGCTGAGTCCTGCCCTTTTACGCTCACTTCCCTAAAGAGAAAGACTGCGCGTTGACGCTACGAAGCGACTCTCCCACGCGGCGCTTTTGGGGCTCACTGCTGCCAAGAGGTTTTTCGGCCGTGTCCTGCGCAAATTGGTGGCATAACAGGTCCCATCGAAGATTTGAAGTCGGATCGCTGGATTCAGAGTCCTGAGTGATAGTCATTACATCTTTGGAACCTTGACAGGAGCAGACGTTGCCGCAAAGACTAAATCACTTACAGGCTCAAGAGATCGACAAGGATGGGATTCGAACCCACGCGTGCAGAGCACAATGGATTAGCAGTCCATCGCCTTAACCACTCGGCCACCTCGTCACGCGCTGGCCTGCCAGACCGGAAGCTGGACTGTGTCGTCTTCTCTGCAGCTCCTTTCAATAGGACGACGTAAAAGCTGACCCTTAGTGTGCCGTGAGAGGTCGGGTAGGTACGAGTGTCAATCATTTGGCAGTAGCACTGTCCCCTTTCAAACGCTCAAGCAGGGGTGGGGAACGTTGATCCTGGAGGGCCACTCTCCTGCAGAGTTTAGCTCCAACCCTGAGAAAAACTGGATAGAAAACACCTAACTGCATCCTGAAGACCTTGATTTAGCTGGTTCAGGTGTGTTTGATTAGGGTTGGAGCTAAAGTCTGCAGAGACAACGGCCCTCCAGGATCAACGTTTCCCACCCCTGCGCTTAAGGCATCAACCAACGAGGATGGGATCCGAACCCACGCGTGCAGAGCACAATGGATTAGCAGTTCATCGCCTCAGCCGCCTCGTCTCGCTTGAGCTTTATGACTCCACCCCCTTTTTTGCCAGGACACCCATATTTCTCTCTCCCCAGGGTTCAGGAAAGCAACGCACACTCTTCTTTCAGTAAAGAGGGAAGAGTGAATAAGCCTTCTTGTACGTGACGCTAACCTGTTCCGTAAACACACCACGCAGACACCCGTGCCCAGAAGTAGGGTGGCCATATGTGCCATTTATAGGGGACACGTCCTGGCCAGGATTGTTATATTGCCTAAAAAATCCAAAGTAGTTTGACCAATAACATGCAGATATTGTACATAATCGACCAATCGTGGTGCGTGAGAAGGTGAGAACGATCAAAGCGATGCAAAGACACGCACGCACGCCTTTGTTCGTTCGTTCGACTTGAAGCTGCGCACCGATCATTGTATGACACCAAAGAACCGCGAGAGCGATTTGAAAGCATAAGGAGCCGTCTGCTCTGCTCTCGTGAAATAATGTTATACAACGATCGCTCTGCAGAGTGCAAACAGCCAAAACCTGGATATTTTAGGAAATACAGAAATCCTGGCAAGGGTGCATCCCCCAAAAATGGCCCGTATGGTCAGCCAAGCCAGAAGGCTGATTGCAGGGCAGTTTGAAGCTTGTTACCACCATGTCGGTTCACGTCCGCATAGGTGCACGGGAGAGGTCGCGACTCTCCCTGGCATTCTTTCGCAGAGGCAATATCGTAGCCTATGAGGTTCATCCGAGGCGTGATCATTGCTGGTTGAAAACTTTACCCAATACCCCGCCGGGATGACTTGAAATACAGTCAGCCTTTGGCAATTTTTGCCGGTCTCTCTGGAGGCTTAACATCTGGTTAAGAAAGTCAGGCCTGCTTCTGTTTCTTTCACGTGCGTGTTTTTGGTTCTCGTTTGGTAGGCGTCTGCGGCAAGACTCGTTCTCAGGCACAAGGATGAGTTTTTTTTCTCCAGCTAGATGTGTACTAAAAGAGGTTTTGCAGATGCAGGCAGCAGACCTCCCACGTGCGCTTTAGGGGCTCACTGCTTTGCTGGTGGCCATCTGGGAGGCAGATAGCGATGTGGCCGTTGCCAAGCAGTTTGTCAGTGGGGTTGGATCCCAGTGGATTTTGGTCTCTGGGCCCCACGGACAAAAGGAAAAGAGAGGGACATGTGCGAAACCCGGATCGAACCAGGGACCTTCAGATCTTCAGTCTAACGCTCTCCCAACTGAGCTATTTCGCCGCAACTGCAAGCTGTTTAGCCAGCAGGCATTTCCGTGAGACCACCCGTCACTTTGCCAGAAGAGCAGAGCTGAGCACCCAGAGAATAAAAGAGCTTGGCCCGTACGGGGATCGAACCCGCGACCTTGGCGTTATTAGCACCACGCCTAACCAACTGAGCTAACCGCCTGGCTTTGCCTAGCTTTCTGCCCGATTGACCAAAAACTTCCTGATTGCTCTTGACCCTAAAGAGATAAAACAGCTTCTGGACCAAGCCTCACCACGGGCTCGTCCGGGATTTGAACCCGGGACCTCTCGCACCCAAGGCGAGAACCACAGCCCTAGACCAACGAGCCTAGCTGCGCAAGCGCCCAGCCGAGAAAAAAAAGAACAACTACAGCAACAACCAAAGAAGGAACACGAACTAACATGGAAGGAATCGAACACCTCGAGACGGTGTCAAAGGCAAACGAAGGAAAGTTGGCCTCTGAATGGATTCAAAATGGGGCTGGACCTAACATGCAGAGGGATCTTGGGAGGACAGCTGAAACGGTCAGATGTCCCGTAGACTTTAAGCCAGTGTGGGAAAAAGAGGGGAGAAGCTGGATGCACGAACTGAGTGATCCAAAGGCAGCCTACGTAATACAGGAATCCAGACACATATATACTGGGGTCACAAGACCAAGAAGGGCCTTAAAACAAAAGCACAATCTCTCGGTTAATCCTACAACTAAATGGCGCCCAGTACAAAGGTGCCAGCACAGAGGAGAGATGGCCTCTTTCCCTCAAGCCCGTCATAATGGCTGTCGTCAAGGCGCCTTTTGGAGAGATGGACATCGCCCACATTGGCCAGGGAATTAGCTCAAATGGTAGAGCGCCGCTAGCATGCGAGAGGTAGCGGATCGATGCCCGCATTCTCCACGCTGAGTCCTGCCCTTTACGCTCACTTCCCTAAAGAGACAGACTGCGCTGACGCCACGGAGCGACTCTCCCACGCGGCGCTTTTGGGGCTCACTGCTTTGCTGGTGGCCATCTCCTGCCCTTTACGCCACTTCCCTAAAGAGACAGACTGCGCTGACGCCACGGAGCGACTCTCCCACGTGCGCTTTTGGGGCTCACTGCTTTGCTGGTGGCCATCTCCTGCCCTTTACGCTCACTTCCTAAAGAGACAGACTGCGCTGACGCCACGGAGCGACTCTCCCACGCGGCGCTTTTGGGGCTCACTGCTTTGCTGGTGGCCATCTCCTGCCCTTTACGCCACTTCCCTAAAGAGACAGACTGCGCTGACGCCACGGAGCGACTCTCCCACGTGCGCTTTTGGGGCTCACTGCTTTGCTGGTGGCCATCTCCTGCCCTTTACGCCACTTCCCTAAAGAGACAGACTGCGCTGACGCCACGGAGCGACTCTCCCACGTGCGCTTTTGGGGCTCACTGCTTTGCTGGTGGCCATCTCCTGCCCTTTACGCTCACTTCCTAAAGAGACAGACTGCGCTGACGCCACGGAGCGACTCTCCCTACGTGCGCTTTAGGGGCTCACTGCTTTGCTGGTGGCCATCTGGGAGGCAGATAGCGATGTGGCCGTTGCCAAGCAGTTTGTCAGTGGGGTTGGATCCCAGTGGATTTTGGTCTCTGGGCCCCACGGACAAAAGGAAAAGAGAGGGCACATGTGCCGAAACCCGGGATCGAACCAGGGACCTTCAGATCTTCAGTCTAACGCTCTCCCAACTGAGCTATTTCGGCCGCAACTGCAAGCTGTTTAGCCAGCAGGGATTTCCGTGAGAGCACCCGTCACTTTGCCAGAAGAGCAGAGCTGAGCTCCCAGAGAATAAAAGAGTTGGCCCGTACGGGGATCGAACCCGCGACCTTGGCGTTATTAGCACCACGCCTAACCAACTGAGCTAACCGCCTGGCTTTGCCTAGCTTTCTGCCCGATTGACCAAAAACTTCCTGATTGCTCTTGACCCTAAAGAGATGAAACAGCTTCTGGACCAAGCCTCACAACGGGCTCGTCCGGGATTTGAACCCAGGACCTCTCGCACCCAAGGCGAGAGTCACAGCCCTAGACCAACGAGCCTACCTGCGCAAGCGCCCAGCCGAGAAAAAAAGAACAACTACAGCAACAACCAAAGAAGGAGCACGAACTAACATGGAAGGAATCGAACACCTCGAGACGGTGTCAAAGGCAAACGAAGGAAAGTTGGCCTCTGAATGGATTCAAAATGGGGCTGGACCTAACATGCAGAGGGATCTTGGGAGGACAGCTGAAACGGTCAGATGTCCCGTAGACTTTAAGCCAGTGTGGGAAAAAGAGGGGAGAAGCTGGATGCACGAACTGAGTGATCCAAAGGCAGCCTACGTAATACAGGAGTCCGCACACATATATACTGGGGTCACAAGACCAAGAAGGGCCTTAAAACAAAAGCACAATCTCTCGGTTAATTCTACAACTAAATGGCGGCCACTACAAAGGTGCCAGCACAGAGGAGAGATGGCCTCTTTCCTGCAGCCCGTTATAATGGCTGTCGTCAAGGCGCCTTTTGGAGAGATGGACATCGCCCACATTGGCCAGGGAATTAGCTCAAATGGTAGAGCGCCGCTAGCATGCGAGAGGTAGCGGATCGATGCCCGCATTCTCCACGCTGAGTCCTGCCCTTTTACGCTCACTTCCCTAAAGAGAAAGACTGCGCGTTGACGCTACGAAGCGACTCTCCCTACGTGCGCTTTTGGGGCTCACTGCTGCCAAGAGGTTTTTCGGGCCGTGTCCTGCGCAAATTGGTGGCATAACAGGTCCCACCGAGATTTGAACTCGGATCGCTGGATTCAGAGTCCTGAGTGATAGTCATTACATCTTTGAACCTTGACAGGAGCAGACGTTGCCGCAAAGACTAAATCACTTACAGGCTCAAGAGATCGACAAGGATGGGATTCGAACCCACGCGTGCAGAGCACAATGGATTAGCAGTCCATCGCCTTAACCACTCGGCCACCTCGTCACGCTGGCCTGCCAGACCGAAGCTGGACTGTGTCGCCTTCTCTGCAGCTCCTTTCAATAGGACGACGAAAAGCTGACCCTTAGTGTGCCGTGAGAGGCCAGGTAGGTACGAGTGTCAATCATTTGGCAGTAGCACCGCCCCTTTCAAACGCCAAGCAGGGGTGGGGAACGTTGATCCTGGAGGGCCACTCTCCTGCAGAGTTTAGCTCCAACCCTGAGAAAAACTGGATAGAAAACACCTAACTGCATCCTGAAGACCTTGATTTAGCTGGTTCAGGTGTGTTTGATTAGGGTTGGACCTAAACTCTGCAGAGACAACGGCCCTCCAGGATCAACGCTTCCCACCCCGCGCTTAAGGCATCAACCAACGAGGATGGGATTCGAACCCACGCTGCAGAGCACAATGGATTAGCAGTCCATCGCTTAACCACTCGGCCACCTCGTCACGCGCTGGCCTGCCAGACCGAAGCTGGACTGTGTCGCCTTCTCTGCAGCTCCTTTCAATAGGACGACGTAAAAGCTGACCCTTAGTGTGCCGTGAGAGGCCAGGTAGGTACGAGTGTCAATCATTTGGCAGTAGCACCGCCCCTTTCAAACGCCAAGCAGGGGTGGGGAACGTTGATCCTGGAGGGCCACTCTCCTGCAGAGTTTAGCTCCAACCCTGAGAAAAACTGGATAGAAAACACCTAACTGCATCCTGAAGACCTTGATTTAGCTGGTTCAGGTGTGTTTGATTAGGGTTGGACCTAAACTCTGCAGAGACAACGGCCCTCCAGGATCAACGCTTCCCACCCCGCGCTTAAGGCATCAACCAACGAGGATGGGATTCGAACCCACGCTGCAGAGCACAATGGATTAGCAGTCCATCGCTTAACCACTCGGCCACCTCGTCACGCGCTGGCCTGCCAGACCGAAGCTGGACTGTGTCGCCTTCTGCAGCTCCTTTCAATAGGACGACGTAAAAGCTGACCCTTAGTGTGCCGCGAGAGGCCAGGTAGGTACGAGTGTCAATCATTTGGCAGTAGCACCGGCCCCTTTCAAACGCTCAAGCAGGGGTGGGGAACGTTGATCCTGGAGGGCCACTCTCCTGCAGTGTTTAGCTCCAACCCTGAGAAAAACTGGATAAAAAAACCCTAACTGCATCCTGAAGACCTTGATTTAGCTGGTTCTGGTGTGTTTGATTTGGGTTGGAGCTAAAGTCTGCAGAGACAACGGCCCTCCAGGATCAACGTTTCCCACCCCTGCGCTTAAGGCATCAACCAACGAGGATGGGATCCGAACCCACGCGTGCAGAGCACAATGGATTAGCAGTCCATCGCCTTAACCACTCGGCCACCTCGTCACGCTGGCCTGCCAGACCGGAAGCTGGACTGTGTCGTCTTCTCTGCAGCTCCTTTCAATAGGACGACGTAAAAGCTGACCCTTAGTGTGCCGTGAGAGGTCGGGTAGGTACGAGTGTCAATCATTTGGCAGTAGCACTGTCCCCTTTCAAACGCTCAAGCAGGGGTGGGGAACGTTGATCCTGGAGGGCCACTCTCCTGCAGAGTTTAGCTCCAACCCTGAGAAAAACTGGATAGAAAACACCTAACTGCATCCTGAAGACCTTGATTTAGCTGGTTCAGGTGTGTTTGATTAGGGTTGGACCTAAACTCTGCAGAGACAACGGCCCTCCAGGATCAACGTTTCCCACCCCTGCGCTAAAGGCATCAACCAACGAGGATGGGATCTGAACCCACATGCGCAGAGCACAATGGATTAGCAGTTCATCGCCTCAGCCGCCTGCCTCGCTTCAGCTTTATGACTCCGCCCCTTTTTTGCCAGGACACCCATAATTCTCTCTCCCCAGGGTTCAGGAAAGCAACGCACGCTCTTCTTTGAGTAAAGAGAGAAGAGTGATTAAGCCTTCTTGTACGTGACGCTAACCTGTTCCGTAAACACACCACGCAGACACCCGTGCCCAGAAGTAGGGTGGCCATATGTGCCATTTATAGGGGACACGTCCTGGCCAGGATTGTTATATTGCCTAAAACATCCAAGGTAGTTTGACCGATAACACGCAGGTATTGTACATAATCGACCAATCGTGGTGCGTGAGAAGGTGAGAAGGATCAAAGCGATGCAAATACAGGCACGCCTTTGTTCGTTCAGACAAGGAAGATGTAATCCATCAATATGTCTGTCTAAAATGTTATCTTCCAAGAATGGAAGATAAAATCCAACACTGCTGTGCTGGTGGCCATCTGGGAGGCAGATAACGATGTGGCCGTGGCCAAGCAGTCTGACAGTGGCGTTGGATCCCAGTGAATTTTGGTCTCTGGGCCCCACGAACAAAAGGAAAGGAGAGGGGACATGTGCCGAAACCCGGATCGAACCAGGGACCTTTAGATCTTCAGTCTAACGCTCTCCCAACTGAGCTATTTCGCCGCAACTGCAAGCTGTTTAGCCAGCAGGCATTTCCGTGAGACCACCCGTCACTTTGCCAGAAGAGCAGAGCTGAGCTCCCAGAGAATAAAAGAGCTTGGCCCGCACGGGATCGAACCCGCGACCTTGGCGTTATTAGCACCACGCCTAACCAACTGAGCTAACCGCCTGGCTTTGCCCAGCTTTCTGCCCGATTGACCAAAAACTTCCTGATTGCTCTTGACCCTAAAGAGATAAAACAGCTTCTGGACCAAGCCTCACCACGGGCTCGTCCGGGATTTGAACCCGGGACCTCTCGCACCCAAGGCGAGAACCACAGCCCTAGACCAACGAGCCTAGCTGCGCAAGCGCCCAGCCGAGAAAAAAAAGAACAACTACAGCAACAACCAAAGAAGGAACACGAACTAACATGGAAGGAATCGAACACCTCGAGACAGTGTCAAAGGCAAACGAAGGAAAGTTGGCCTCTGAATGGATTTAAAATGGGGCTGGACCTAACATGCAGAGGGATCTTGGGAGGACAGCTGAAACGGTCAGATGTCCCGTAGACTTTAAGCCAGTGTGGGAAAAAGAGGGGAGAAGCTGGATGCACGAACTGAGTGATCCAAAGGCAGCCTACGTAATACAGGAATCCAGACACATATATACTGGGGTCACAAGACCAAGAAGGGCCTTAAAACCAAAAGCACAATCTCTCGGTTAATTCTACAACTAAATGGCGGCCACTACAAAGGTGCCAGCACAGAGGAGAGATGGCCTCTTTCCCTCAAGCCCGTCATAATGGCTGTCGTCAAGGCGCCTTTTGAGAGATGGACATCGCCCACATTGGCCAGGGAATTAGCTCAAATGGTAGAGCGCCGCTAGCATGCGAGAGGTAGCGGATCGATGCCCGCATTCTCCACGCTGAGTCCTGCCCTTTACGCTCACTTCCCTAAAGAGACAGACTGCGCTGACGCCACGGAGCGACTCTCCCACGCGGCGCTTTTGGGGCTCACTGCTTTGCTGGTGGCCATCTGGGAGGCAGATAACGATGTGGCCGTGGCCAAGCAGTCTGACAGTGGCGTTGGATCCCAGTGAATTTTGGTCTCTGGGCCCCACGAACAAAAGGAAAGGAGAGGGGACATGTGCCGAAACCCGGGATCGAACCAGGGACCTTTAGATCTTCAGTCTAACGCCTCCCAACTGAGCTATTTCGCCACGCCTGCAAGCCGTTTAGCCAGCAGGGATTTCCGTGAGAGCACCCGTCACTTTGCCAGAAGAGCAGAGCTGAGCTCCCAGAGAATAAAAGAGCTTGGCCCGCACGGGATCGAACCCGCGACCTTGGCGTTATTAGCACCACGCCTAACCAACTGAGCTAACCGCCTGGCTTTGCCCAGCTTTCTGCCCGATTGACCAGAAACTTCCTGATTGCTCTTGACCCTAAAGAGATAAAACAGCTTCTGGACCAAGCCTCACCACGGGCTCGTCCGGGATTTGAACCCGGGACCTCTCGCACCCAAGGCGAGAACCACAGCCCTAGACCAACGAGCCTAGCTGCGCAAGCGCCCAGCCGAGAAAAAAAAGAACAACTACAGCAACAACCAAAGAAGGAACACGAACTAACATGGAAGGAATCGAACACCTCGAGACAGTGTCAAAGGCAAACGAAGGAAAGTTGGCCTCTGAATGGATTCAAAATGGGGCTGGACCTAACATGCAGAGGGATCTTGGGAGGACAGCTGAAACGGTCAGATGTCCCGTAGACTTTAAGCCAGTGTGGGAAAAAGAGGGGAGAAGCTGGATGCACGAACTGAGTGATCCAAAGGCAGCCTACGTAATACAGGAATCCAGACACATATATACTGGGGTCACAAGACCAAGAAGGGCCTTAAAACCAAAAGCACAATCTCTCGGTTAATTCTACAACTAAATGGCGCCCAGTACAAAGGTGCCAGCACAGAGGAGAGATGGCCTCTTTCCTCAAGCCCGTCATAATGGCTGTCGTCAAGGCGCCTTTTGAGAGATGGACATCGCCCCACATTGGCCAGGGGAATTCGCTCAAATGGTAGAGCGCTCGCTTAGCATGCGAGAGGTAGCGGGATCGATGCCCGCATTCTCCACGCTGAGTCCTGCCCTTTACGCTCACTTCCTAAAGAGACAGACTGCGCTGACGCCACGGAGCGACTCTCCCACGTGCGCTTTAGGGGCTCACTGCTTTGCTGGTGGCCATCTCCTGCCCTTTACGCTCACTTCCCTAAAGAGACAGACTGCGCGTTGACGCTACGGAGCGACTCTCCCTACGTGCGCTTTTGGGGCTCACTGCTTTGCTGGTGGCCATCTGGGAGGCAGATAACGATGTGGCCGTGGCCAAGCAGTCTGACAGTGGCGTTGGATCCCAGTGAATTTTGGTCTCTGGGCCCCACGAACAAAAGGAAAGGAGAGGGGACATGTGCCGAAACCCGGGATCGAACCAGGGACCTTTAGATCTTCAGTCTAACGCCTCCCAACTGAGCTATTTCGCCGCAACTGCAAGCTGTTTAGCCAGCAGGGATTTCCGTGAGAGCACCCGTCACTTTGCCAGAAGAGCAGAGCTGAGCACCCAGAGAATAAAAGAGCTTGGCCCGTACGGGGATCGAACCCGCGACCTTGGCGTTATTAGCACCACGCTCTAACCAACTGAGCTAACCGGCCTGGCTTTGCCCAGCTTTCTGCCCGATTGACCAGAAACTTCCTGATTGCTCTTGACCCTAAAGAGATAAAACAGCTTCTGGACCAAGCCTCACAACGGGCTCGTCCGGGATTTGAACCGGGACCTCTCGCACCCAAGGCGAGAGTCACAGCCCTAGACCAACGAGCCTAGCTGCGCAAGCGCCCAGCCGAGAAAAAAAGAACAACTACAGCAACAACCAAAGAAGGAGCACGAACTAACATGGAAGTTATCAAACACCTCGAGACAGTGTCAAAGGCAAACGAAGGAAAGTTGGCCTCTGAATGGATTTAAAAATGGGGCTGGACCTAACATGCAGAGGGATCTTGGGGAGGACAGCTGAAACGGTCAGATGTCCCGTAGACTTTAAGCCAGTGTGGGAAAAAGAGGGGAGAAGCTGGATGCACGAACTGAGTGATCCAAAGGCAGCCTACGTAATACAGGAATCCAGACACATATATACTGGGGTCACAAGACCAAGAAGGGCCTTAAAACCAAAAGCACAATCTCTCGGTTAATCCTACAACTAAATGGCGCCCAGTACAAAGGTGCCAGCACAGAGGAGAGATGGCCTCTTTCCTGCAGCCCGTTATAATGGCTGTCGCTCAAGGCGCCTTTTGAGAGATGGACATCGCTCAACTGCGGCCAGGGAATTAGCTCAAATGGTAGAGCGCTCGCTTAGCATGCGAGAGGTAGCGGGATCGATGCCCGCATTCTCCACGCTGAGTCCTGCCCTTTTACGCTCACTTCCCTAAAGAGAAAGACTGCGCGTTGACGCTACGAAGCGACTCTCCCTACGTGCGCTTTTGGGGCTCACTGCTTTGCTGGTGGCCATCTCCTGCCCTTTACGCTCACTTCCCTAAAGAGACAGACTGCGCGTTGACGCTACGGAGCGACTCTCCCTACGTGCGCTTTTGGGGCTCACTGCTTTGCTGGTGGCCATCTGGGAGGCAGATAACGATGTGGCCGTGGCCAAGCAGTCTGACAGTGGCGTTGGATCCCAGTGAATTTTGGTCTCTGGGCCCCACGAACAAAAGGAAAGGAGAGGGGACATGTGCCGAAACCCGGATCGAACCAGGGACCTTTAGATCTTCAGTCTAACGCCTCCCAACTGAGCTATTTCGCCACGCCTGCAAGCCGTTTAGCCAGCAGGCATTTCCGTGAGACCACCCGTCACTTTGCCAGAAGAGCAGAGCTGAGCACCCAGAGAATAAAAGAGCTTGGCCCGTACGGGGATCGAACCCGCGACCTTGGCGTTATTAGCACCACGCTCTAACCAACTGAGCTAACCGGCCTGGCTTTGCCCAGCTTTCGCCCGATTGACCAGAAACTTCCTGATTGCTCTTGACCCTAAAGAGATAAAACAGCTTCTGGACCAAGCCTCACAACGGGCTCGTCCGGGATTTGAACCCGGGACCTCTCGCACCCAAGGCGAGAACCACAGCCCTAGACCAACGAGCCTAGCTGCGCAAGCGCCCAGCCGAGAAAAAAAAGAACAACTACAGCAACAACCAAAGAAGGAACACGAACTAACATGGAAGTTATCAAACACCTCGAGACAGTGTCAAAGGCAAACGAAGGAAAGTTGGCCTCTGAATGGATTTAAAATGGGGCTGGACTTAACATGTAGAGGGATCTTAGGAGGACAGCTGAAACGGTCAGATGTCCCGTAGACTTTAAGCCAGTGTGGGAAAAAGAGGGGAGAAGCTGGATGCACGACCTGAGTGATCCAAAGGCAGCCTACGTAATACAGGAATCCAGACACATATATACTGGGGTCACAAGACCAAGAAGGGCCTTAAAACAAAAGCACAATCTCTCGGTTAATCCTACAACTAAATGGCGCCCAGTACAAAGGTGCCAGCACAGAGGAGAGATGGCCTCTTTCCTCAAGCCCGTCATAATGGCTGTCGTCAAGGCGCCTTTTGGAGAGATGGACATCGCTCAACTGCGGCCAGGGAATTAGCTCAAATGGTAGAGCGCTCGCTTAGCATGCGAGAGGTAGCGGATCGATGCCCGCATTCTCCACGCTGAGTCCTGCCCTTTACGCCACTTCCCTAAAGAGACAGACTGCGCTGACGCCACGGAGCGACTCTCCCACGTGCGCTTTTGGGGCTCACTGCTGCCAAAAGGTTTTTCGGACGTGCCCTGTGCAAATTGGTGGCATAACAGGTCCCATCAAGATTTGAAGTCGGATCGCTGGATTCAGAGTCCTGAGTGATAATCATTACATCATGGAACCTTGACGGAGCAGCCGTTGCTCACAGGGCCGCAAAGACTAAATCACTTACAGGCTCAAGAGATCGACAAGGATGGGATTCGAACCCACGCGTGCAGAGCACAATGGATTAGCAGTCCATCGCTTAACCACTCGGCCACCTCGTCACGCTGGCCTGCCAGACCGAAGCTGGACTGTGTCGCCTTCTCTGCAGCTCCTTTCAATAGGACGACGAAAAGCTGACCCTTAGTGTGCCGTGAGAGGCCAGGTAGGTACGAGTGTCAATCATTTGGCAGTAGCACCGCCCCTTTCAAACGCCAAGCAGGGGTGGGGAACGTTGATCCTGGAGGGCCACTCTCCTGCAGAGTTTAGCTCCAACCCTGAGAAAAACTGGATAGAAAACACCTAACTGCATCCTGAAGACCTTGATTTAGCTGGTTCAGGTGTGTTTGATTAGGTTGGACCTAAACTCTGCAGAGACAACGGCCCTCCAGGATCAACGCTTCCCACCCCGCGCTTAAGGCATCAACCAACGAGGATGGGATTCGAACCCACGCTGCAGAGCACAATGGATTAGCAGTCCATCGCCTTAACCACTCGGCCACCTCGTCACGCTGGCCTGCCAGACCGAAGCTGGACTGTGTCGTCTTCTCTGCAGCTCCTTTCAATAGGACGACGAAAAGCTGACCCTTAGTGTGCCGTGAGAGGTCGGGTAGGTACGAGTGTCAATCATTTGGCAGTAGCACTGTCCCCTTTCAAACGCCAAGCAGGGGTGGGGAACGTTGATCCTGGAGGGCCACTCTCCTGCAGAGTTTAGCTCCAACCCTGAGAAAAACTGGATAGAAAACACCTAACTGCATCCTGAAGACCTTGATTTAGCTGGTTCAGGTGTGTTTGATTAGGTTGGACCTAAACTCTGCAGAGACAACGGCCCTCCAGGATCAACGCTTCCCACCCCGCGCTTAAGGCATCAACCAACGAGGATGGGATCCGAACCCACGCTGCAGAGCACAATGGATTAGCAGTTCATCGCCTCAGCCGCCTGGCTTTGCCCAGCTTTCTGCCCGATTGACCAAAAACTTCCTGATTGCTCTTGACCCTAAAGAGATAAAACAGCTTCTGGACCAAGCCTCACAACGGGCTCGTCCGGGATTTGAACCCAGGACCTCTCGCACCCAAGGCGAGAGTCACAGCCCTAGACCAACGAGCCTAGCCGCGCAAGCGCCCAGCCGAGAAAAAAAGAACAACTACAGCAACAACCAAAGAAGGAACACGAACTAACATGGAAGTTATCAAACACCTCGAGACGGTGTCAAAGGCAAACGAAGGAAAGTTGGCCTCTGAATGGATTTAAAAATGGGGCTGGACCTAACATGCAGAGGGATCTTGGGGAGGACAGCTGAAACGGTCAGATGTCCCGTAGACTTTAAGCCAGTGTGGGAAAAAGAGGGGAGAAGCTGGATGCACGACCTGAGTGATCCAAAGGCAGCCTACGTAATACAGGAGTCCGCACACATATATACTGGGGTCACAAGACCAAGAAGGGCCTTAAAAACAAAAGCACAATCTCTCGGTTAATCCTACAACTAAATGGCGCCCAGTACAAAGGTGCCAGCACAGAGGAGAGATGGCCTCTTTCCTCAAGCCCGTCATAATGGCTGTCGCTCTTCGAAGGCGCCTTTTGAGAGATGGACATCGCCCCACATTGGCCAGGGGAATTAGCTCAAATGGTAGAGCGCTCGCTTAGCATGCGAGAGGTAGCGGGATCGATGCCCGCATTCTCCACGCTGAGTCCTGCCCTTTTACGCTCACTTCCCTAAAGAGAAAGACTGCGCGTTGACGCTACGAAGCGACTCTCCCACGCGGCGCTTTTGGGGCTCACTGCTGCCAAGAGGTTTTTCGGCCGTGTCCTGCGCAAATTGGTGGCATAACAGGTCCCATCGAAGATTTGAAGTCGGATCGCTGGATTCAGAGTCCTGAGTGATAGTCATTACATCTTTGGAACCTTGACAGGAGCAGACGTTGCCGCAAAGACTAAATCACTTACAGGCTCAAGAGATCGACAAGGATGGGATTCGAACCCACGCGTGCAGAGCACAATGGATTAGCAGTTCATCGCCTCAGCCGCCTCGTCTCGCTTGAGCTTTATGACTCCACCCCCTTTTTTGCCAGGACACCCATATTTCTCTCTCCCCAGGGTTCAGGAAAGCAACGCACACTCTTCTTTCAGTAAAGAGGGAAGAGTGAATAAGCCTTCTTGTACGTGACGCTAACCCGTTCCGTAAACACGCCACGCAGACACCCGTGCCCAGAAGTAGGGTGGCCATATGTGCCATTTATACGGGGACGCGTCCTGGCCAGGATTGTTATATTGCCTAAAAATCCAAAGTAGTTTGACCAATAACATGCAGATATTGTACATAATCGACCAATCGTGGTGCGTGAGAAGGTGAGAAGGATCAAAGCGATGCAAATACAGGCACGCCTTTGTTCGTTCAGACAAGGAAGATGTAATCCATCAATATGTCTGTCTAAAAATGTTATCTTCCAAGAATGGAAGATAAAATCCAACACTGCTGTGCTGGTGGCCATCTGGGAGGCAGATAACGATGTGGCCGTGGCCAAGCAGTCTGACAGTGGCGTTGGATCCCAGTGGATTTTGGTCTCTGGGCCCCACGAACAAAAGGAAAGGAGAGGGACATGTGCCAAACCCGGATCGAACCAGGGACCTTTAGATCTTCAGTCTAACGCCTCCCAACTGAGCTATTTCGCCACGCCTGCAAGCCGCTTAGCCAGCAGGCATTTCCGTGAGACCACCCGTCACTTTGCCAGAAGAGCAGAGCTGAGCTCCCAGAGAATAAAAGAGCTTGGCCCGCACGGGATCGAACCCGCGACCTTGGCGTTATTAGCACCACGCCTAACCAACTGAGCTAACCGCCTGGCTTTGCCTAGCTTTCTGCCCGATTGACCAAAAACTTCCTGATTGCTCTTGACCCTAAAGAGATGAAACAGCTTCTGGACCAAGCCTCACCACGGGCTCGTCCGGGATTTGAACCCGGGACCTCTCGCACCCAAGGCGAGAGTCACAGCCCTAGACCAACGAGCCTAGCTGCGCAAGCGCCCAGCCGAGAAAAAAAGAACAACTACAGCAACAACCAAAGAAGGAGCACGAACTAACATGGAAGTTATCAAACACCTCGAGACGGTGTCAAAGGCAAACGAAGGAAAGTTGGCCTCTGAATGGATTTAAAATGGGGCTGGACCTAACATGCAGAGGGATCTTGGGAGGACAGCTGAAACGGTCAGATGTCCCGTAGACTTTAAGCCAGTGTGGGAAAAAGAGGGGAGAAGCTGGATGCACGACCTGAGTGATCCAAAGGCAGCCTACGTAATACAGGAATCCAGACACATATATACTGGGGTCACAAGACCAAGAAGGGCCTTAAAACAAAAGCACAATCTCTCGGTTAATCCTACAACTAAATGGCGCCCAGTACAAAGGTGCCAGCACAGAGGAGAGATGGCCTCTTTCCTGCAGCCCGTTATAATGGCTGTCGTCAAGGCGCCTTTTGGAGAGATGGACATCGCCCACATTGGCCAGGGAATTAGCTCAAATGGTAGAGCGCCGCTAGCATGCGAGAGGTAGCGGATCGATGCCCGCATTCTCCACGCTGAGTCCTGCCCTTTACGCTCACTTCCCTAAAGAGACAGACTGCGCTGACGCCACGGAGCGACTCTCCCACGCGGCGCTTTTGGGGCTCACTGCTTTGCTGGTGGCCATCTGGGAGGCAGATAACGATGTGGCCGTGGCCAAGCAGTCTGACAGTGGCGTTGGATCCCAGTGAATTTTGGTCTCTGGGCCCCACGAACAAAAGGAAAGGAGAGGGACATGTGCGAAACCCGGATCGAACCAGGGACCTTTAGATCTTCAGTCTAACGCCTCCCAACTGAGCTATTTCGCCACGCCTGCAAGCCGTTTAGCCAGCAGGCATTTCCGTGAGACCACCCGTCACTTTGCCAGAAGAGCAGAGCTGAGCTCCCAGAGAATAAAAGAGCTTGGCCCGTACAGGGATCGAACCCGCGACCTTGGCGTTATTAGCACCACGCTCTAACCAACTGAGCTAACCGCCTGGCTTTGCCCAGCTTTCTGCCCGATTGACCAAAAACTTCCTGATTGCTCTTGACCCTAAAGAGATGAAACAGCTTCTGGACCAAGCCTCACCACGGGCTCGTCCGGGATTTGAACCGGGACCTCTCGCACCCAAGGCGAGAGTCACAGCCCTAGACCAACGAGCCTAGCTGCGCAAGCGCCCAGCCGAGAAAAAAAGAACAACTACAGCAACAACCAAAGAAGGAGCACGAACTAACATGGAAGGAATCGAACACCTCGAGACGGTGTCAAAGGCAAACGAAGGAAAGTTGGCCTCTGAATGGATTCAAAATGGGGCTGGACCTAACATGCAGAGGGATCTTGGGAGGACAGCTGAAACGGTCAGATGTCCCGTAGACTTTAAGCCAGTGTGGGAAAAAGAGGGGAGAAGCTGGATGCACGAACTGAGTGATCCAAAGGCAGCCTACGTAATACAGGAATCCAGACACATATATACTGGGGTCACAAGACCAAGAAGGGCCTTAAAACAAAAGCACAATCTCTCGGTTAATTCTACAACTAAATGGCGCCCAGTACAAAGGTGCCAGCACAGAGGAGAGATGGCCTCTTTCCTGCAGCCCGTTATAATGGCTGTCGTCAAGGCGCCTTTTGAGAGATGGACATCGCCCACATTGGCCAGGGAATTAGCTCAAATGGTAGAGCGCCGCTTAGCATGCGAGAGGTAGCGGATCGATGCCCGCATTCTCCACGCTGAGTCCTGCCCTTTACGCCACTTCCCTAAAGAGACAGACTGCGCTGACGCCACGGAGCGACTCTCCCACGCGGCGCTTTTGGGGCTCACTGCTTTGCTGGTGGCCATCTGGGAGGCAGATAACGATGTGGCCGTGGCCAAGCAGTCTGACAGTGGCGTTGATCCCAGTGAATTTTGGTCTCTGGGCCCCACGAACAAAAGGAAAGGAGAGGGACATGTGCCAAACCCGGATCGAACCAGGGACCTTCAGATCTTCAGTCTAACGCTCTCCCAACTGAGCTATTTCGCCACGCCTGCAAGCCGTTTAGCCAGCAGGGATTTCCGTGAGAGCACCCGTCACTTTGCCAGAAGAGCAGAGCTGAGCTCCCAGAGAATAAAAGAGCTTGGCCCGCACGGGATCGAACCCGCGACCTTGGCGTTATTAGCACCACGCCTAACCAACTGAGCTAACCGGCCTGGCTTTGCCCAGCTTTCGCCCGATTGACCAAAAACTTCCTGATTGCTCTTGACCCTAAAGAGATGAAACAGCTTCTGGACCAAGCCTCACAACGGGCTCGTCCGGGATTTGAACCCGGGACCTCTCGCACCCAAGGCGAGAACCACAGCCCTAGACCAACGAGCCTAGCTGCGCAAGCGCCCAGCCGAGAAAAAAAAGAACAACTACAGCAACAACCAAAGAAGGAACACGAACTAACATGGAAGGAATCGCACACTTCGAGACAGTGTCAAAGGCAAACGAAGGAAAGTTGGCCTCTGAATGGATTCAAAAATGGGGCTGGACCTAACATGCAGAGGGATCTTGGGAGGACAGCTGAAACGGTCAGATGTCCCGTAGACTTTAAGCCAGTGTGGGAAAAAGAGGGGAGAAGCTGGATGCACGACCTGAGTGATCCAAAGGCAGCCTACGTAATACAGGAGTCCGCACACATATATACTGGGGTCACAAGACCAAGAAGGGCCTTAAAAACAAAAGCACAATCTCTCGGTTAATCCTACAACTAAATGGCGCCCAGTACAAAGGTGCCAGCACAGAGGAGAGATGGCCTCTTTCCTGCAGCCCGTTATAATGGCTGTCGCTCAAGGCGCCTTTTGGAGAGATGGACATCGCTCAACTGCGGCCAGGGAATTAGCTCAAATGGTAGAGCGCCGCTAGCATGCGAGAGGTAGCGGATCGATGCCCGCATTCTCCACGCTGAGTCCTGCCCTTTACGCCACTTCCCTAAAGAGAAAGACTGCGCTGACGCCACGGAGCGACTCTCCCACGTGCGCTTTTGGGGCTCACTGCTGCCAAGAGGTTTTTCGGCCGTGTCCTGCGCAAATTGGTGGCATAACAGGTCCCATCGAAGATTTGAAGTCGGATCGCTGGATTCAGAGTCCTGAGTGATAGTCATTACATCTTTGGAACCTTGACAGGAGCAGACGTTGCCGCAAAGACTAAATCACTTACGGGCTAAAGAGATCGACGAGGATGGGATCTGAACCCACGCGCAGAGCACAATGGATTAGCAGTCCATCGCTTAACCACTCGGCCACCTCGTCACGCTGGCCTGCCAGACCGAAGCTGGACTGTGTCGTCTTCTCTGCAGCTCCTTTCAATAGGACGACGAAAAGCTGACCCTTAGTGTGCCGTGAGAGGTCGGGTAGGTACGAGTGTCAATCATTTGGCAGTAGCACTGGCCCCTTTCAAACGCTCAAGCAGGGGTGGGGAACGTTGATCCTGGAGGGCCACTCTCCTGCAGTGTTTAGCTCCAACCCTGAGAAAAACTGGATAAAAAAAACCTAACTGCATCCTGAAGACCTTGATTTAGCTGGTTCAGGTGTGTTTGATTAGGGTTGGAGCTAAAGTCTGCAGAGACAACGGCCCTCCAGGATCAACGTTTCCCACCCCTGCGCTTAAGGCATCAACCAACGAGGATGGGATCCGAACCCACGCGTGCAGAGCACAATGGATTAGCAGTCCATCGCCTTAACCACTCGGCCACCTCGTCACGCTGGCCTGCCAGACCGAAGCTGGACTGTGTCGCCTTCTCTGCAGCTCCTTTCAATAGGACGACGAAAAGCTGACCCTTAGTGTGCCGTGAGAGGCCAGGTAGGTACGAGTGTCAATCATTTGGCAGTAGCACCGCCCCTTTCAAACGCCAAGCAGGGGTGGGGAACGTTGATCCTGGAGGCCACTCTCCTGCAGAGTTTAGCTCCAACCCTGAGAAAAACTGGATAGAAAACACCTAACTGCATCCTGAAGACCTTGATTTAGCTGGTTCAGGTGTGTTTGATTAGGTTGAGCTAAAGTCTGCAGAGACAACGGCCCTCCAGGATCAACGCTTCCCACCCCGCGCTTAAGGCATCAACCAACGAGGATGGGATTCGAACCCACGCTGCAGAGCACAATGGATTAGCAGTCCATCGCTTAACCACTCGGCCACCTCGTCACGCGCTGGCCTGCCAGACCGGAAGCTGGACTGTGTCGTCTTCTCTGCAGCTCCTTTCAATAGGACGACGTAAAAGCTGACCCTTAGTGTGCCGTGAGAGGCCAGGTAGGTACGAGTGTCAATCATTTGGCAGTAGCACCGGCCCCTTTCAAACGCCAAGCAGGGGTGGGGAACGTTGATCCTGGAGGCCACTCTCCTGCAGTGTTTAGCTCCAACCCTGAGAAAAACTGGATAAAAAAACCCTAACTGCATCCTGAAGACCTTGATTTAGCTGGTTCAGGTGTGTTTGATTAGGGTTGGAGCTAAAGTCTGCAGAGACAACGGCCCTCCAGGATCAACGTTTCCCACCCCTGCGCTTAAGGCATCAACCAACGAGGATGGGATCCGAACCCACGCGTGCAGAGCACAATGGATTAGCAGTCCATCGCCTTAACCACTCGGCCACCTCGTCACGCTGGCCTGCCAGACCGGAAGCTGGACTGTGTCGTCTTCTCTGCAGCTCCTTTCAATAGGACGACGTAAAAGCTGACCCTTAGTGTGCCGTGAGAGGTCGGGTAGGTACGAGTGTCAATCATTTGGCAGTAGCACTGTCCCCTTTCAAACGCCAAGCAGGGGTGGGGAACGTTGATCCTGGAGGCCACTCTCCTGCAGAGTTTAGCTCCAACCCTGAGAAAAACTGGATAGAAAACACCTAACTGCATCCTGAAGACCTTGATTTAGCTGGTTCAGGTGTGTTTGATTAGGGTTGGAGCTAAAGTCTGCAGAGACAACGGCCCTCCAGGATCAACGTTTCCCACCCCTGCGCTTAAGGCATCAACCAACGAGGATGGGATCCGAACCCACGCGTGCAGAGCACAATGGATTAGCAGTTCATCGCCTCAGCCGCCTCGTCTCGCTTGAGCTTTATGACTCCACCCCCTTTTTTGCCAGGACACCCATATTTCTCTCTCCCCAGGGTTCAGGAAAGCAACGCACACTCTTCTTTCAGTAAAGAGGGAAGAGTGAATAAGCCTTCTTGTACGTGACGCTAACCCGTTCCGTAAACACGCCACGCAGACACCCGTGCCCAGAAGTAGGGTGGCCATATGTGCCATTTATACGGGGACGCGTCCTGGCCAGGATTGTTATATTGCCTAAAACATCCAAGGTAGTTTGACCGATAACACGCAGGTATTGTACATAATCGACCAATCGTGGTGCGTGAGAAGGTGAGAAGGATCAAAGCGATGCAAAGACACGCACGCACGCCTTTGTTCGCTCAGACAAGGAAGATGTAATCCATCAATATGTCTGTCTAAAATGTTATCTTCCAAGAATGGAAGATAAAATCCAACACTGCTGTGCTGGTGGCCATCTGGGAGGCAGATAACGATGTGGCCGTGGCCAAGCAGTCTGACAGTGGCGTTGGATCCCAGTGAATTTTGGTCTCTGGGCCCCACGAACAAAAGGAAAGGAGAGGGGACATGTGCCGAAACCCGGGATCGAACCAGGGACCTTTAGATCTTCAGTCTAACGCTCTCCCAACTGAGCTATTTCGGCCACGCCTGCAAGCCGTTTAGCCAGCAGGCATTTCCGTGAGACCACCCGTCACTTTGCCAGAAGAGCAGAGCTGAGCACCCAGAGAATAAAAGAGCTTGGCCCGTACGGGGATCGAACCCGCGACCTTGGCGTTATTAGCACCACGCTCTAACCAACTGAGCTAACCGGCCTGGCTTTGCCCAGCTTTCTGCCCGATTGACCAGAAACTTCCTGATTGCTCTTGACCCTAAAGAGATAAAACAGCTTCTGGACCAAGCCTCACCACGGGCTCGTCCGGGATTTGAACCCGGGACCTCTCGCACCCAAGGCGAGAACCACAGCCCTAGACCAACGAGCCTAGCTGCGCAAGCGCCCAGCCGAGAAAAAAAAGAACAACTACAGCAACAACCAAAGAAGGAACACGAACTAACATGGAAGGAATCGAACACCTCGAGACAGTGTCAAAGGCAAACGAAGGAAAGTTGGCCTCTGAATGGATTCAAAAATGGAGGACAGCTGAAACGGTCAGATGTCCCGTAGACTTTAAGCCAGTGTGGGAAAAAGAGGGGAGAAGCTGGATGCACGAACTGAGTGATCCAAAGGCAGCCTACGTAATACAGGAATCCAGACACATATATACTGGGGTCACAAGACCAAGAAGGGCCTTAAAACCAAAAGCACAATCTCTCGGTTAATTCTACAACTAAATGGCGGCCACTACAAAGGTGCCAGCACAGAGGAGAGATGGCCTCTTTCCCTCAAGCCCGTCATAATGGCTGTCGCTCTTCGAAGGCGCCTTTTGGAGAGATGGACATCGCCCCACATTGGCCAGGGGAATTAGCTCAAATGGTAGAGCGCTCGCTTAGCATGCGAGAGGTAGCGGGATCGATGCCCGCATTCTCCACGCTGAGTCCTGCCCTTTTACGCTCACTTCCCTAAAGAGACAGACTGCGCTGACGCCACGAAGCGACTCTCCCACGTGCGCTTTTGGGGCTCACTGCTTTGCTGGTGGCCATCTCCTGCCCTTTACGCTCACTTCCTAAAGAGACAGACTGCGCTGACGCCACGGAGCGACTCTCCCACGTGCGCTTTAGGGGCTCACTGCTTTGCTGGTGGCCATCTCCTGCCCTTTACGCCACTTCCCTAAAGAGACAGACTGCGCGTTGACGCTACGGAGCGACTCTCCCTACGTGCGCTTTTGGGGCTCACTGCTTTGCTGGTGGCCATCTGGGAGGCAGATAACGATGTGGCCGTGGCCAAGCAGTCTGACAGTGGCGTTGGATCCCAGTGAATTTTGGTCTCTGGGCCCCACGAACAAAAGGAAAGGAGAGGGACATGTGCCAAACCCGGATCGAACCAGGGACCTTCAGATCTTCAGTCTAACGCCTCCCAACTGAGCTATTTCGCCACGCCTGCAAGCCGCTTAGCCAGCAGGCATTTCCGTGAGACCACCCGTCACTTTGCCAGAAGAGCAGAGCTGAGCTCCCAGAGAATAAAAGAGCTTGGCCCGCACGGGATCGAACCCGCGACCTTGGCGTTATTAGCACCACGCCTAACCAACTGAGCTAACCGCCTGGCTTTGCCCAGCTTTCTGCCGATTGACCAGAAACTTCCTGATTGCTCTTGACCCTAAAGAGATAAAACAGCTTCTGGACCAAGCCTCACCACGGGCTCGTCCGGGATTTGAACCCAGGACCTCTCGCACCCAAGGCGAGAGTCACAGCCCTAGACCAACGAGCCTAGCTGCGCAAGCGCCCAGCCGAGAAAAAAAGAACAACTACAGCAACAACCAAAGAAGGAGCACGAACTAACATGGAAGGAATCGAACACTCGAGACAGTGTCAAAGGCAAACGAAGGAAAGTTGGCCTCTGAATGGATTCAAAAATGGGGCTGGACCTAACATGCAGAGGGATCTTGGGAGGACAGCTGAAACGGTCAGATGTCCCGTAGACTTTAAGCCAGTGTGGGAAAAAGAGGGGAGAAGCTGGATGCACGAACTGAGTGATCCAAAGGCAGCCTACGTAATACAGGAATCCAGACACATATATACTGGGGTCACAAGACCAAGAAGGGCCTTAAAACAAAAGCACAATCTCTCGGTTAATTCTACAACTAAATGGCGCCCAGTACAAAGGTGCCAGCACAGAGGAGAGATGGCCTCTTTCCTCAAGCCCGTCATAATGGCTGTCGTCAAGGCGCCTTTTGAGAGATGGACATCGCCCACATTGGCCAGGGAATTAGCTCAAATGGTAGAGCGCTCGCTTAGCATGCGAGAGGTAGCGGATCGATGCCCGCATTCTCCAAGCTGGTTCTTGCCCTTTACGCCACTTCCCTAAAGAGACAGACTGCGCTGACGCCACGGAGCGACTCTCCCACGTGCGCTTTAGGGGCTCACTGCTTTGCTGGTGGCCATCTCCTGCCCTTTACGCTCACTTCCTAAAGAGACAGACTGCGCTGACGCCACGGAGCGACTCTCCCACGTGCGCTTTTGGGGCTCACTGCTTTGCTGGTGGCCATCTGGGAGGCAGATAACGATGTGGCCGTGGCCAAGCAGTCTGACAGTGGCGTTGGATCCCAGTGGATTTTGGTCTCT
Source organism: Onychostoma macrolepis (assembly GCF_012432095.1). Lineage (NCBI taxonomy): Eukaryota > Metazoa > Chordata > Actinopteri > Cypriniformes > Cyprinidae > Onychostoma > Onychostoma macrolepis. The sequence goes on along the minus strand of NC_081165.1, from coordinate 42,978 downwards.
GGGCCCCACGAACAAAAGGAAAGGAGAGGGACATGTGCCAAACCCGGATCGAACCAGGGACCTTCAGATCTTCAGTCTAACGCCTCCCAACTGAGCTATTTCGGCCACGCCTGCAAGCCGTTTAGCCAGCAGGGATTTCCGTGAGAGCACCCGTCACTTTGCCAGAAGAGCAGAGCTGAGCTCCCAGAGAATAAAAGAGCTTGGCCCGCACGGGATCGAACCCGCGACCTTGGCGTTATTAGCACCACGCCTAACCAACTGAGCTAACCGCCTGGCTTTGCCCAGCTTTCGCCCGATTGACCAAAAACTTCCTGATTGCTCTTGACCCTAAAGAGATGAAACAGCTTCTGGACCAAGCCTCACAACGGGCTCGTCCGGGATTTGAACCCAGGACCTCTCGCACCCAAGGCGAGAGTCACAGCCCTAGACCAACGAGCCTACCTGCGCAAGCGCCTAGCCGTGAAAAAATGAACAACTACAGCAACAACCAAAGAAGGAGCACGAACTAACATGGAAGTTATCAAACACCTCGAGACGGTGTCAAAGGCAAACGAAGGAAAGTTGGCCTCTGAATGGATTTAAAAATGGGGCTGGACCTAACATGCAGAGGGATCTTGGGGAGGACAGCTGAAACGGTCAGATGTCCCGTAGACTTTAAGCCAGTGTGGGAAAAAGAGGGGAGAAGCTGGATGCACGAACTGAGTGATCCAAAGGCAGCCTACGTAATACAGGAGTCCGCACACATATATACTGGGGTCACAAGACCAAGAAGGGCCTTAAAACAAAAGCACAATCTCTCGGTTAATCCTACAACTAAATGGCGCCCAGTACAAAGGTGCCAGCACAGAGGAGAGATGGCCTCTTTCCTCAAGCCCGTCATAATGGCTGTCGTCAAGGCGCCTTTTGAGAGATGGACATCGCCCACATTGGCCAGGGAATTAGCTCAAATGGTAGAGCGCTCGCTTAGCATGCGAGAGGTAGCGGATCGATGCCCGCATTCTCCACGCTGAGTCCTGCCCTTTACGCCACTTCCCTAAAGAGAAAGACTGCGCTGACGCCACGAAGCGACTCTCCCACGCGGCGCTTTTGGGGCTCACTGCTTTGCTGGTGGCCATCTCCCTGCCCTTTACGCCACTTCCCTAAAGAGAAAGACTGCGCTGACGCCACGGAGCGACTCTCCCACGTGCGCTTTTGGGGCTCACTGCTGCCAAAAGGTTTTTCGGACGTGCCCTGTGCAAATTGGTGGCATAACAGGTCCCATCAAGATTTGAAGTCGGATCGCTGGATTCAGAGTCCTGAGTGATAGTCATTACATCTTTGGAACCTTGACAGGAGCAGACGTTGCCGCAAAGACTAAATCACTTACGGGCTAAAGAGATCGACGAGGATGGGATTCGAACCCACGCTGCAGAGCACAATGGATTAGCAGTCCATCGCTTAACCACTCGGCCACCTCGTCACGCTGGCCTGCCAGACCGAAGCTGGACTGTGTCGTCTTCTCTGCAGCTCCTTTCAATAGGACGACGTAAAAGCTGACCCTTAGTGTGCCGTGAGAGGTCGGGTAGGTACGAGTGTCAATCATTTGGCAGTAGCACTGTCCCCTTTCAAACGCTCAAGCAGGGGTGGGGAACGTTGATCCTGGAGGGCCACTCTCCTGCAGAGTTTAGCTCCAACCCTGAGAAAAACTGGATAAAAAACACCTAACTGCATCCTGAAGACCTTGATTTAGCTGGTTCTGGTGTGTTTGATTTGGGTTGGAGCTAAAGTCTGCAGAGACAACGGCCCTCCAGGATCAACGTTTCCCACCCCTGCGCTTAAGGCATCAACCAACGAGGATGGGATCCGAACCCACGCGTGCAGAGCACAATGGATTAGCAGTCCATCGCTTAACCACTCGGCCACCTCGTCACGCTGGCCTGCCAGACCGAAGCTGGACTGTGTCGTCTTCTCTGCAGCTCCTTTCAATAGGACGACGTAAAAGCTGACCCTTAGTGTGCCGTGAGAGGCCAGGTAGGTACGAGTGTCAATCATTTGGCAGTAGCACCGCCCCTTTCAAACGCTCAAGCAGGGGTGGGGAACGTTGATCCTGGAGGCCACTCTCCTGCAGAGTTTAGCTCCAACCCTGAGAAAAACTGGATAAAAACCCTAACTGCATCCTGAAGACCTTGATTTAGCTGGTTCAGGTGTGTTTGATTAGGTTGGACCTAAACTCTGCAGAGACAACGGCCCTCCAGGATCAACGCTTCCCACCCCGCGCTTAAGGCATCAACCAACGAGGATGGGATTCGAACCCACGCTGCAGAGCACAATGGATTAGCAGTCCATCGCTTAACCACTCGGCCACCTCGTCACGCTGGCCTGCCAGACCGAAGCTGGACTGTGTCGCCTTCTCTGCAGCTCCTTTCAATAGGACGACGTAAAAGCTGACCCTTAGTGTGCCGTGAGAGGCCAGGTAGGTACGAGTGTCAATCATTTGGCAGTAGCACCGCCCCTTTCAAACGCCAAGCAGGGGTGGGGAACGTTGATCCTGGAGGGCCACTCTCCTGCAGAGTTTAGCTCCAACCCTGAGAAAAACTGGATAGAAAACACCTAACTGCATCCTGAAGACCTTGATTTAGCTGGTTCAGGTGTGTTTGATTAGGTTGGACCTAAACTCTGCAGAGACAACGGCCCTCCAGGATCAACGCTTCCCACCCCGCGCTTAAGGCATCAACCAACGAGGATGGGATTCGAACCCACGCTGCAGAGCACAATGGATTAGCAGTCCATCGCCTTAACCACTCGGCCACCTCGTCACGCTGGCCTGCCAGACCGGAAGCTGGACTGTGTCGTCTTCTCTGCAGCTCCTTTCAATAGGACGACGTAAAAGCTGACCCTTAGTGTGCCGTGAGAGGTCGGGTAGGTACGAGTGTCAATCATTTGGCAGTAGCACTGTCCCCTTTCAAACGCCAAGCAGGGGTGGGGAACGTTGATCCTGGAGGCCACTCTCCTGCAGTGTTTAGCTCAACCCTGAGAAAAACTGGATAAAAACCCTAACTGCATCCTGAAGACCTTGATTTAGCTGGTTCAGGTGTGTTTGATTAGGTTGAGCTAAAGTCTGCAGAGACAACGGCCCTCCAGGATCAACGCTTCCCACCCCGCGCTTAAGGCATCAACCAACGAGGATGGGATTCGAACCCACGCGTGCAGAGCACAATGGATTAGCAGTCCATCGCTTAACCACTCGGCCACCTCGTCACGCTGGCCTGCCAGACCGAAGCTGGACTGTGTCGCCTTCTCTGCAGCTCCTTTCAATAGGACGACGTAAAAGCTGACCCTTAGTGTGCCGTGAGAGGCCAGGTAGGTACGAGTGTCAATCATTTGGCAGTAGCACCGCCCCTTTCAAACGCCAAGCAGGGGTGGGGAACGTTGATCCTGGAGGCCACTCTCCTGCAGAGTTTAGCTCCAACCCTGAGAAAAACTGGATAGAAAACACCTAACTGCATCCTGAAGACCTTGATTTAGCTGGTTCAGGTGTGTTTGATTAGGTTGGACCTAAACTCTGCAGAGACAACGGCCCTCCAGGATCAACGCTTCCCACCCCGCGCTTAAGGCATCAACCAACGAGGATGGGATTCGAACCCACGCTGCAGAGCACAATGGATTAGCAGTCCATCGCTTAACCACTCGGCCACCTCGTCACGCTGGCCTGCCAGACCGAAGCTGGACTGTGTCGCCTTCTCTGCAGCTCCTTTCAATAGGACGACGTAAAAGCTGACCCTTAGTGTGCCGTGAGAGGCCAGGTAGGTACGAGTGTCAATCATTTGGCAGTAGCACTGGCCCCTTTCAAACGCTCAAGCAGGGGTGGGGAACGTTGATCCTGGAGGGCCACTCTCCTGCAGTGTTTAGCTCCAACCCTGAGAAAAACTGGATAAAAAAACCCTAACTGCATCCTGAAGACCTTGATTTAGCTGGTTCAGGTGTGTTTGATTAGGTTGGACCTAAACTCTGCAGAGACAACGGCCCTCCAGGATCAACGTTTCCCACCCCTGCGCTTAAGGCATCAACCAACGAGGATGGGATCCGAACCCACGCGTGCAGAGCACAATGGATTAGCAGTTCATCGCCTCAGCCGCCTCGTGTCGCTTGAGCTTTATGACTCCACCCCTTTTGCCAGGACACCCATAATTCTCTCTCCCCAGGGTTCAGGAAAGCAACGCACACTCTTCTTTGAGTAAAGAGAGAAGAGTGAATAAGCCTTCTTGTACGTGACGCTAACCCGTTCCGTAAACACGCCACGCAGACACCCGTGCCCAGAAGTAGGGTGGCCATATGTGCCATTTATACGGGGACGCGTCCTGGCCAGGATTGTTATATTGCCTAAAAAATCCAAAGTAGTTTGACCAATAACATGCAGATATTGTACATAATCGACCAATCGTGGTGCGTGAGAAGGTGAGAAGGATCAAAGCGATGCAAATACAGGCACGCCTTTGTTCGTTCAGACAAGGAAGATGTAATCCATCAATATGTCTGTCTAAAAATGTTATCTTCCAAGAATGGAAGATAAAATCCAACACTGCTGTGCTGGTGGCCATCTCCCTGCCCTTTTACGCTCACTTCCCTAAAGAGACAGACTGCGCGTTGACGCTACGGAGCGACTCTCCCTACGTGCGCTTTTGGGGCTCACTGCTTTGCTGGTGGCCATCTCCTGCCCTTTACGCTCACTTCCTAAAGAGACAGACTGCGCGTTGACGCCACGGAGCGACTCTCCCACGCGGCGCTTTTGGGGCTCACTGCTTTGCTGGTGGCCATCTCCTGCCCTTTACGCCACTTCCCTAAAGAGACAGACTGCGCTGACGCCACGAAGCGACTCTCCCACGTGCGCTTTTGGGGCTCACTGCTTTGCTGGTGGCCATCTCCTGCCCTTTACGCTCACTTCCTAAAGAGAAAGACTGCGCGTTGACGCCACGGAGCGACTCTCCCACGTGCGCTTTTGGGGCTCACTGCTTTGCTGGTGGCCATCTCCTGCCCTTTACGCCACTTCCCTAAAGAGACAGACTGCGCTGACGCCACGAAGCGACTCTCCCACGTGCGCTTTTGGGGCTCACTGCTTTGCTGGTGGCCATCTCCTGCCCTTTACGCTCACTTCCTAAAGAGACAGACTGCGCTGACGCCACGAAGCGACTCTCCCACGTGCGCTTTTGGGGCTCACTGCTTTGCTGGTGGCCATCTCCCTGCCCTTTTACGCTCACTTCCCTAAAGAGACAGACTGCGCGTTGACGCTACGGAGCGACTCTCCCTACGTGCGCTTTTGGGGCTCACTGCTTTGCTGGTGGCCATCTGGGAGGCAGATAACGATGTGGCCGTGGCCAAGCAGTCTGACAGTGGCGTTGGATCCCAGTGAATTTTGGTCTCTGGGCCCCACGAACAAAAGGAAAGGAGAGGGACATGTGCGAAACCGGGATCGAACCAGGGACCTTCAGATCTTCAGTCTAACGCCTCCCAACTGAGCTATTTCGCCGCAACTGCAAGCTGTTTAGCCAGCAGGCATTTCCGTGAGACCACCCGTCACTTTGCCAGAAGAGCAGAGCTGAGCACCCAGAGAATAAAAGAGCTTGGCCCGTACGGGGATCGAACCCGCGACCTTGGCGTTATTAGCACCACGCTCTAACCAACTGAGCTAACCGGCCTGGCTTTGCCCAGCTTTCTGCCCGATTGACCAGAAACTTCCTGATTGCTCTTGACCCTAAAGAGATAAAACAGCTTCTGGACCAAGCCTCACCACGGGCTCGTCCGGGATTTGAACCCGGGACCTCTCGCACCCAAGGCGAGAACCACAGCCCTAGACCAACGAGCCTAGCTGCGCAAGCGCCCAGCCGAGAAAAAAAAGAACAACTACAGCAACAACCAAAGAAGGAACACGAACTAACATGGAAGGAATCGAACACCTCGAGACAGTGTCAAAGGCAAACGAAGGAAAGTTGGCCTCTGAATGGATTCAAAAATGGGGCTGGACTTAACATGTAGAGGGATCTTAGGGAGGACAGCTGAAACGGTCAGATGTCCCGTAGACTTTAAGCCAGTGTGGGAAAAAGAGGGGAGAAGCTGGATGCACGAACTGAGTGATCCAAAGGCAGCCTACGTAATACAGGAGTCCGCACACATATATACTGGGGTCACAAGACCAAGAAGGGCCTTAAAAACAAAAGCACAATCTCTCGGTTAATCCTACAACTAAATGGCGCCCAGTACAAAGGTGCCAGCACAGAGGAGAGATGGCCTCTTTCCTCAAGCCCGTCATAATGGCTGTCGTCAAGGCGCCTTTTGAGAGATGGACATCGCCCACATTGGCCAGGGAATTAGCTCAAATGGTAGAGCGCCGCTAGCATGCGAGAGGTAGCGGATCGATGCCCGCATTCTCCACGCTGAGTCCTGCCCTTTACGCTCACTTCCTAAAGAGACAGACTGCGCGTTGACGCCACGGAGCGACTCTCCCACGCGGCGCTTTTGGGGCTCACTGCTTTGCTGGTGGCCATCTGGGAGGCAGATAACGATGTGGCCGTGGCCAAGCAGTCTGACAGTGGCGTTGATCCCAGTGAATTTTGGTCTCTGGGCCCCACGAACAAAAGGAAAGGAGAGGGACATGTGCCGAAACCCGGATCGAACCAGGGACCTTCAGATCTTCAGTCTAACGCCTCCCAACTGAGCTATTTCGCCGCAACTGCAAGCTGTTTAGCCAGCAGGGATTTCCGTGAGAGCACCCGTCACTTTGCCAGAAGAGCAGAGCTGAGCACCCAGAGAATAAAAGAGCTTGGCCCGCACGGGATCGAACCCGCGACCTTGGCGTTATTAGCACCACGCTCTAACCAACTGAGCTAACCGGCCTGGCTTTGCCTAGCTTTCTGCCCGATTGACCAAAAACTTCCTGATTGCTCTTGACCCTAAAGAGATGAAACAGCTTCTGGACCAAGCCTCACAACGGGCTCGTCCGGGATTTGAACCCAGGACCTCTCGCACCCAAGGCGAGAGTCACAGCCCTAGACCAACGAGCCTACCTGCGCAAGCGCCTAGCCGTGAAAAAATGAACAACTACAGCAACAACCAAAGAAGGAGCACGAACTAACATGGAAGTTATCAAACACCTCGAGACGGTGTCAAAGGCAAACGAAGGAAAGTTGGCCTCTGAATGGATTTAAAAATGGGGCTGGACCTAACATGCAGAGGGATCTTGGGGAGGACAGCTGAAACGGTCAGATGTCCCGTAGACTTTAAGCCAGTGTGGGAAAAAGAGGGGAGAAGCTGGATGCACGACCTGAGTGATCCAAAGGCAGCCTACGTAATACAGGAATCCAGACACATATATACTGGGGTCACAAGACCAAGAAGGGCCTTAAAACAAAAGCACAATCTCTCGGTTAATCCTACAACTAAATGGCGCCCAGTACAAAGGTGCCAGCACAGAGGAGAGATGGCCTCTTTCCCTCAAGCCCGTCATAATGGCTGTCGTCAAGGCGCCTTTTGGAGAGATGGACATCGTTCAACTGCGGCCAGGGAATTAGCTCAAATGGTAGAGCGCCGCTTAGCATGCGAGAGGTAGCGGATCGATGCCCGCATTCTCCACGCTGAGTCCTGCCCTTTACGCTCACTTCCTAAAGAGACAGACTGCGCTGACGCCACGGAGCGACTCTCCCACGCGGCGCTTTTGGGGCTCACTGCTGCCAAGAGGTTTTTCGGCCGTGTCCTGCGCAAATTGGTGGCATAACAGGTCCCACCGAGATTTGAAGTCGGATCGCTGGATTCAGAGTCCTGAGTGATAGTCATTACATCTTTGGAACCTTGACAGGAGCAGACGTTGCCGCAAAGACTAAATCACTTACAGGCTCAAGAGATCGACAAGGATGGGATTCGAACCCACGCGTGCAGAGCACAATGGATTAGCAGTCCATCGCCTTAACCACTCGGCCACCTCGTCACGCGCTGGCCTGCCAGACCGGAAGCTGGACTGTGTCGTCTTCTCTGCAGCTCCTTTCAATAGGACGACGTAAAAGCTGACCCTTAGTGTGCCGTGAGAGGCCAGGTAGGTACGAGTGTCAATCATTTGGCAGTAGCACCGGCCCCTTTCAAACGCTCAAGCAGGGGTGGGGAACGTTGATCCTGGAGGGCCACTCTCCTGCAGTGTTTAGCTCCAACCCTGAGAAAAACTGGATAAAAAAACCCTAACTGCATCCTGAAGACCTTGATTTAGCTGGTTCAGGTGTGTTTGATTAGGGTTGGAGCTAAAGTCTGCAGAGACAACGGCCCTCCAGGATCAACGTTTCCCACCCCTGCGCTTAAGGCATCAACCAACGAGGATGGGATCCGAACCCACGCGTGCAGAGCACAATGGATTAGCAGTTCATCGCCTCAGCCGCCTCGTCTCGCTTGAGCTTTATGACTCCACCCCCTTTTTTGCCAGGACACCCATATTTCTCTCTCCCCAGGGTTCAGGAAAGCAACGCACACTCTTCTTTCAGTAAAGAGGGAAGAGTGAATAAGCCTTCTTGTACGTGACGCTAACCCGTTCCGTAAACACGCCACGCAGACACCCGTGCCCAGAAGTAGGGTGGCCATATGTGCCATTTATACGGGGACGCGTCCTGGCCAGGATTGTTATATTGCCTAAAAATCCAAAGTAGTTTGACCAATAACATGCAGATATTGTACATAATCGACCAATCGTGGTGCGTGAGAAGGTGAGAAGGATCAAAGCGATGCAAATACAGGCACGCCTTTGTTCGTTCAGACAAGGAAGATGTAATCCATCAATATGTCTGTCTAAAAATGTTATCTTCCAAGAATGGAAGATAAAATCCAACACTGCTGTGCTGGTGGCCATCTCCCTGCCCTTTTACGCTCACTTCCTAAAGAGAAAGACTGCGCTGACGCCACGGAGCGACTCTCCCACGCGGCGCTTTTGGGGCTCACTGCTGCCAAGAGGTTTTTCGGCCGTGTCCTGCGCAAATTGGTGGCATAACAGGTCCCACCGAGATTTGAACTCGGATCGCTGGATTCAGAGTCCTGAGTGATAGTCATTACATCTTTGGAACCTTGACAGGAGCAGACGTTGCCGCAAAGACTAAATCACTTACGGGCTAAAGAGATCGACGAGGATGGGATCCGAACCCACGCGTGCAGAGCACAATGGATTAGCAGTCCATCGCCTTAACCACTCGGCCACCTCGTCACGCTGGCCTGCCAGACCGAAGCTGGACTGTGTCGTCTTCTCTGCAGCTCCTTTCAATAGGACGACGTAAAAGCTGACCCTTAGTGTGCCGTGAGAGGTCGGGTAGGTACGAGTGTCAATCATTTGGCAGTAGCACCGGCCCCTTTCAAACGCTCAAGCAGGGGTGGGGAACGTTGATCCTGGAGGCCACTCTCCTGCAGTGTTTAGCTCAACCCTGAGAAAAACTGGATAAAAACCCTAACTGCATCCTGAAGACCTTGATTTAGCTGGTTCAGGTGTGTTTGATTAGGGTTGGAGCTAAAGTCTGCAGAGACAACGGCCCTCCAGGATCAACGTTTCCCACCCCTGCGCTTAAGGCATCAACCAACGAGGATGGGATCCGAACCCACGCGTGCAGAGCACAATGGATTAGCAGTTCATCGCCTCAGCCGCCTGCCTCGCTTGAGCTTTATGACTCCACCCCCTTTTTTGCCAGGACACCCATATTTCTCTCTCCCCAGGGTTCAGGAAAGCAACGCACACTCTTCTTTCAGTAAAGAGGAAGAGTGAATAAGCCTTCTTGTACGTGACGCTAACCTGTTCCGTAAACACACCACGCAGACACCCGTGCCCAGAAGTAGGGTGGCCATATGTGCCATTTATAGGGGACACGTCCTGGCCAGGATTGTTATATTGCCTAAAAAATCCAAAGTAGTTTGACCAATAACATGCAGATATTGTACATAATCGACCAATCGTGGTGCGTGAGAAGGTGAGAACGATCAAAGCGATGCAAAGACACGCACGCACGCCTTTGTTCGTTCGTTCGACTTGAAGCTGCGCACCGATCATTG
>NC_081165.1:0-32840 GCF_012432095.1 Onychostoma macrolepis | reverse complement strand
GGTGTCCTGGCAAAAAGGGGTGGAGTCATAAAGCTCAAGCGAGACGAGGCGGCTGAGGCGATGAACTGCTAATCCATTGTGCTCTGCACGCGGGTTCGAATCCCATCCTCGCTGGTTGATGTTTAGCGCAGGAATGCTGATCCTGGAGGGCCGTTGTCTCTGCAGACTTTAGCTCCAACCCTAATCAAACACACCTGAACCAGCTAAATCAAGGTCTTCAGGATGCAGTTAGGGTTTTTATCCAGTTTTTCTCAGGGTTGAGCTAAACACTGCAGGAGAGTGGCCTCCAGGATCAACGCTCCCCACCCCTGCTTGAGCGCTTGAAAGGGGCCAGTGCTACTGCCAAATGATTGACACTGCACTACCTGGCCTCTCACGGCACACTAAGGGTCAGCTTTACGCCGCCCCATTGAAAGGAGCTGCAGAGAAGACGACACAGTCCAGCTTCCGTCTGGCAGGCCAGCGCGTGACGAGGTGGCCGAGTGGTTAAGGCGATGGACTGCTAATCCATTGTGCTCTGCACGCTGGGTTCGGATCCCATCCTCGCTGGTTGATGTTTAGCGCAGGAATGCTGATCCTGGAGGGCCGTTGTCTCTGCAGACTTTAGCTCCAACCCTAATCAAACACACCTGAACCAGCTAAATCAAGGTCTTCAGGATGCAGTTAGGGTTTTTATCCAGTTTTTCTCAGGGTTGAGCTAAACACTGCAGGAGAGTGGCCTCCAGGATCAACGCTCCCACCCCTGCTTGAGCGCTTGAAAGGGGCCAGTGCTACTGCCAAATGATTGACACTGCACCTACCTGGCCTCTCACGGCACACTAAGGGTCAGCTTTACGCCGCCCTATTGAAAGGAGCTGCAGAGAAGACGACACAGTCCAGCTTCCGGTCTGGCAGGCCATCGCGCGTGACGAGGTGGCCGAGTGGTTAAGGCGATGGACTGCTAATCCATTGTGCTCTGCACGCGTGGGTTCGAATCCCATCCTTGTCGATCTCTTGAGCCTGTAAGTGATTTAGTCTTTGCGGCAACGTCTGCTCCTGTCAAGGTTCCAAAGATGTAATGACTATCACTCAGGACTCTGAATCCAGCGATCCGACTTCAAATCTTCGATGGGACCTGTTATGCCACCAATTTGCGCAGGACACGGCCCGAAAAACCTCTTGGCAGCAGTGAGCCCCAAAAGCGCACGTAGGGAGAGTCGCTCAGAAGGCCAACGCCGCAGTCTGTCTCTTTAGGAAGTGAGCGAAAAGGGCAGGACTCAGCGTGGAGAATGCGGGCATCGATCCCGCTACCTCTCGCATGCTAAGCGAGCGCCCTACCATTTGAGCTAATTCCCCTGGCCAATGTGGGGCGATGTCCATCTCTCCAAAAGGCGCCTTCGAAGAGCGACAGCCATTATGACGGGCTTGAGGGAAAGAGGCCATCTCTCCTCTGTGCTGGCACCTTTGTAGTGGCCGCCATTTAGTTGTAGAATTAACCGAGAGATTGTGCTTTTGGTTTTAAGGCCCTTCTTGGTCTTGTGACCCCAGTATATATGTGTCTGGATTCCTGTATTACGTAGGCTGCCTTTGGATCACTCAGTTCGTGCATCCAGCTTCTCCCCTTTTTCCCACACTGGCTTAAAGTCTACGGGACATCTGACCGCTTCAGCTGTCCTCCCTAAGATCCCTCTACATGTTAAGTCCAGCCCCATTTTTGAATCCATTCAGAGGCCAACTTTCCTTCGTTTGCCTTTGACACTGTCTCGAGGTGTTCGATTCCTTCCATGTTAGTTCGTGTTCCTTCTTTGGTTGTTGCTGTAGTTGTTCTTTTTTTTCTCGGCTGGGCGCTATGCAGCTAGGCTCGCTGGTCTAGGGCTGTGGTTCTCGCCTTGGGTGCGAGAGGTCCCGGTTCAAATCCCGGACGAGCCCGTGGTGAGGCTTGGTCCAGAAGCTGTTTTATCTCTTTAGGTCAAGAGCAATCAGGAAGTTTCTGGTCAATCGGGCAGAAAGCTGGGCAAAGCCAGGCCGGTTAGCTCAGTTGGTTAGAGCGTGGTGCTAATAACGCCAAGGTCGCGGGTTCGATCCCCGTACGGGCCAAGCTCTTTTATTCTCTGGGTGCTCAGCTCTGCTCTTCTGGCAAAGTGACGGGTGGTCTCACGGAAATGCCTGCTGGCTAAACGGCTTGCAGGCGTGGCCGAAATAGCTCAGTTGGGAGAGCGTTAGACTGAAGATCTAAAGGTCCCTGGTTCGATCCCGGGTTTCGGCACATGTCCCCTCTCCTTTCCTTTTGTCTGTGGGGCCCAGAGACCAAAATTCACTGGGATCCAACGCCACTGTCAGACTGCTTGGCCACGGCCACATCGTTATCTGCCTCCCAGATGGCCACCAGCAAAGCAGTGAGCCCCAAAAGCGCACGTAGGGAGAGTCGCTCCGTAGCGTCAACGCGCAGTCTGTCTCTTTAGGGAAGTGAGCGTAAAAGGGCAGGACTCAGCGTGGAGAATGCGGGCATCGATCCCGCTACCTCTCGCATGCTAAGCGAGCGCCCTACCATTTGAGCGAATTCCCCTGGCCAATGTGGGGCGATGTCCATCTCTCCAAAAGGCGCCTTCGAAGAGCGACAGCCATTATGACGGGCTTGAGGGAAAGAGGCCATCTCTCCTCTGTGCTGGCACCTTTGTAGTGGCCGCCATTTAGTTGTAGAATTAACCGAGAGATTGTGCTTTTGGTTTTAAGGCCCTTCTTGGTCTTGTGACCCCAGTATATATGTGTCTGGATTCCTGTATTACGTAGGCTGCCTTTGGATCACTCAGTTCGTGCATCCAGCTTCTCCCCTTTTTCCCACACTGGCTTAAAGTCTACGGGACATCTGACCGCTTCAGCTGTCCTCCCTAAGATCCCTCTACATGTTAAGTCCAGCCCCATTTTTGAATCCATTCAGAGGCCAACTTTCCTTCGTTTGCCTTTGACACTGTCTCGAGGTGTTCGATTCCTTCCATGTTAGTTCGTGTTCCTTCTTTGGTTGTTGCTGTAGTTGTTCTTTTTTTTCTCGGCTGGGCGCTATGCAGCTAGGCTCGCTGGTCTAGGGCTGTGGTTCTCGCCTTGGGTGCGAGAGGTCCCGGTTCAAATCCCGGACGAGCCTGCAGAGGCTTGGTCCAGAAGCTGTTTTATCTCTTTAGGTCAAGAGCAATCAGGAAGTTTCTGGTCAATCGGGCAGAAAGCTGGGCAAAGCCAGGCCGGTTAGCTCAGTTGGTTAGAGCGTGGTGCTAATAACGCCAAGGTCGCGGGTTCGATCCCCGTACGGGCCAAGCTCTTTTATTCTCTGGGTGCTCAGCTCTGCTCTTCTGGCAAAGTGACGGGTGGTCTCACGGAAATGCCTGCTGGCTAAACGGCTTGCAGGCGTGGCCGAAATAGCTCAGTTGGGAGAGCGTTAGACTGAAGATCTAAAGGTCCCTGGTTCGATCCCGGGTTTCGGCACATGTCCCCTCTCCTTTCCTTTTGTTCGTGGGGCCCAGAGACCAAAATTCACTGGGATCCAACGCCACTGTCAGACTGCTTGGCCACGGCCACATCGTTATCTGCCTCCCAGATGGCCACCAGCAAAGCAGTGAGCCCCAAAAGCGCACGTAGGGAGAGTCGCTCCGTAGCGTCAACGCGCAGTCTGTCTCTTTAGGGAAGTGAGCGTAAAAGGGCAGGACTCAGCGTGAGAATGCGGGCATCGATCCCGCTACCTCTCGCATGCTAAGCGAGCGCCTACCATTTGAGCTAATTCCCTGGCCAATGTGGGCGATGTCCATCTCTCCAAAAGGCGCTCAAGAGCGACAGCCATTATGACGGGCTTGAGGGAAAGAGGCCATCTCCTCTGTGCTGGCACCTTTGTAGTGGCCGCCATTTAGTTGTAGAATTAACCGAGAGATTGTGCTTTTGGTTTTAAGGCCCTTCTTGGTCTTGTGACCCCAGTATATATGTGTCTGGATTCCTGTATTACGAGGCTGCCTTTGGATCACTCAGTTCGTGCATCCAGCTTCTCCCTCTTTTCCCACACTGGCTTAAAGTCTACGGGACATCTGACCGCTTCAGCTGTCCTCCCTAAGATCCTCTACATGTTAAGTCCAGCCCCATTTTTGAATCCATTCAGAGGCCAACTTTCCTTCGCTTGCCTTTGACACTGTCTCGAGGTGTTCGATTCCTTCCATGTTAGTTCGTGTTCCTTCTTTGGTTGTTGCTGTAGTTGTTCTTTTTTTCTCGGCTGGGCGCTATGCAGCTAGGCTCGTTGGTCTAGGGCTGTGGTTCTCGCCTTGGGTGCGAGAGGTCCCGGTTCAAACCCGGACGAGCCTGGTGAGGCTTGGTCCAGAAGCTGTTTTATCTCTTTAGGGTCAAGAGCAATCAGGAAGTTTCTGGTCAATCGGGCAGAAAGCTGGGCAAAGCCAGGCCGGTTAGCTCAGTTGGTTAGAGCGTGGTGCTAATAACGCCAAGGTCGCGGGTTCGATCCCCGTACGGGCCAAGCTCTTTTATTCTCTGGGTGCTCAGCTCTGCTCTTCTGGCAAAGTGACGGGTGGTCTCACGGAAATGCCTGCTGGCTAAACGGCTTGCAGGCGTGGCCGAAATAGCTCAGTTGGGAGAGCGTTAGACTGAAGATCTAAAGGTCCCTGGTTCGATCCCGGGTTTCGGCACATGTCCCCTCTCCTTTCCTTTTGTTCGTGGGGCCCAGAGACCAAAATTCACTGGGATCCAACGCCACTGTCAGACTGCTTGGCCACGGCCACATCGTTATCTGCCTCCCAGATGGCCACCAGCAAAGCAGTGAGCCCCAAAAGCGCACGTAGGGAGAGTCGCTCCGTAGCGTCAACGCGCAGTCTGTCTCTTTAGGGAAGTGAGCGTAAAAGGGCAGGGAGATGGCCACCAGCACAGCAGTGTTGGATTTTATCTTCCATTCTTGGAAGATAACATTTTTAGACAGACATATTGATGGATTACATCTTCCTTGTCTGAACGAACAAAGGCGTGCCTGTATTTGCATCGCTTTGATCCTTCTCACCTTCTCACGCACCACGATTGGTCGATTATGTACAATACCCGCGTGTTATCGGTCAAACTACCTTGGATGTTTTAGGCAATATAACAATCCTGGCCAGGACGCCCCTCAGATAAATGGCACATATGGCCACCCT
Source organism: Onychostoma macrolepis (assembly GCF_012432095.1). Lineage (NCBI taxonomy): Eukaryota > Metazoa > Chordata > Actinopteri > Cypriniformes > Cyprinidae > Onychostoma > Onychostoma macrolepis. Next base: position 27,693 of record NC_081165.1, on the reverse strand, counting down.
ACTTGGGCACGGGTGTCTGCGTGGCGTGTTTACGGAACGGGTTAGCGTCACGTACAAGAAGGCTTATTCACTCTTCCCTCTTTACTGAAAGAAGAGTGTGCGTTGCTTTCCTGAACCCTGGGGAGAGAGAAATATGGGTGTCCTGGCAAAAAAGGGGGTGGAGTCATAAAGCTCAAGCGAGACGAGGCGGCTGAGGCGATGAACTGCTAATCCATTGTGCTCTGCACGCGTGGGTTCGGATCCCATCCTCGTTGGTTGATGTTTAGCGCAGGGTGGGAAACGCTGATCCTGGAGGGCCGCTGTCTCTGCAGACTTTAGCTCCAACCCTAATCAAACACACCTGAACCAGCTAAATCAAGGTCTTCAGGATGCAGTTAGGGTTTTTTTATCCAGTTTTTCTCAGGGTTGGAGCTAAACACTGCAGGAGAGTGGCCCTCCAGGATCAACGTTCCCCACCCCTGCTTGAGCGTTTGAAAGGGGCCGGTGCTACTGCCAAATGATTGACACTGCACTACCTGGCCTCTCACGGCACACTAAGGGTCAGCTTTACGCCGCCCTATTGAAAGGAGCTGCAGAGAAGACGACACAGTCCAGCTTCCGTCTGGCAGGCCAGCGCGTGACGAGGTGGCCGAGTGGTTAAGGCGATGGACTGTTAATCCATTGTGCTCTGCACGCGGGTTCGGATCCCATCCTCGCTGGTTGATGTTTAGCGCAGGGTGGGAAACGCTGATCCTGGAGGGCCGTTGTCTCTGCAGACTTTAGCTCCAACCCTAATCAAACACACCTGAACCAGCTAAATCAAGGTCTTCAGGATGCAGTTAGGGTTTTTATCCAGTTTTTCTCAGGGTTGAGCTAAACACTGCAGGAGAGTGGCCTCCAGGATCAACGCTCCCCACCCCTGCTTGAGCGCTTGAAAGGGGCCGTGCTACTGCCAAATGATTGACACTGTACCTACCTGGCCTCTCACGGCACACTAAGGGTCAGCTTTACGCCGCCCTATTGAAAGGAGCTGCAGAGAAGACGACACAGTCCAGCTTCCGTCTGGCAGGCCAGCGCGTGACGAGGTGGCCGAGTGGTTAAGGCGATGGACTGTTAATCCATTGTGCTCTGCACGCTGGGTTCGGATCCCATCCTCGCTGGTTGATGTTTAGCGCAGGGTGGGAAACGCTGATCCTGGAGGGCCGTTGTCTCTGCAGACTTTAGCTCCAACCCTAATCAAACACACCTGAACCAGCTAAATCAAGGTCTTCAGGATGCAGTTAGGTTTTTTATCCAGTTTTTCTCAGGGTTGAGCTAAACACTGCAGGAGAGTGGCCTCCAGGATCAACGCCCCCACCCCTGCTTGAGCGCTTGAAAGGGGCCGTGCTACTGCCAAATGATTGACACTGCACTACCTGGCCTCTCACGGCACACTAAGGGTCAGCTTTACGCCGCCCTATTGAAAGGAGCTGCAGAGAAGACGACACAGTCCAGCTTCCGGTCTGGCAGGCCAGCGTGACGAGGTGGCCGAGTGGTTAAGGCGATGGACTGTTAATCCATTGTGCTCTGCACGCGGGTTCGGATCCCATCCTCGCTGGTTGATGTTTAGCGCAGTGGGAAACGCTGATCCTGGAGGGCCGTTGTCTCTGCAGACTTTAGCTCCAACCCTAATCAAACACACCTGAACCAGCTAAATCAAGGTCTTCAGGATGCAGTTAGGGTTTTTATCCAGTTTTTCTCAGGGTTGAGCTAAACACTGCAGGAGAGTGGCCTCCAGGATCAACGCCCCCACCCCTGCTTGAGCGCTTGAAAGGGGCCGGTGCTACTGCCAAATGATTGACACTGCACTACCTGGCCTCTCACGGCACACTAAGGGTCAGCTTTACGCCGCCCCATTGAAAGGAGCTGCAGAGAAGACGACACAGTCCAGCTTCCGTCTGGCAGGCCAGCGTGACGAGGTGGCCGAGTGGTTAAGGCGATGGACTGTTAATCCATTGTGCTCTGCACGCGGGTTCGGATCCCATCCTCGCTGGTTGATGTTTAGCGCAGTGGGAAACGCTGATCCTGGAGGGCCGCTGTCTCTGCAGACTTTAGCTCCAACCCTAATCAAACACACCTGAACCAGCTAAATCAAGGTCTTCAGGATGCAGTTAGGTTTTTTATCCAGTTTTTCTCAGGGTTGAGCTAAACACTGCAGGAGAGTGGCCTCCAGGATCAACGCCCCCACCCCTGCTTGAGCGCTTGAAAGGGGCCGTGCTACTGCCAAATGATTGACACTGCACCTACCTGGCCTCTCACGGCACACTAAGGGTCAGCTTTACGCCGCCCCATTGAAAGGAGCTGCAGAGAAGACGACACAGTCCAGCTTCCGGTCTGGCAGGCCAGCGTGACGAGGTGGCCGAGTGGTTAAGGCGATGGACTGCTAATCCATTGTGCTCTGCACGCGGGTTCGAATCCCATCCTTGTCGATCTCTTGAGCCTGTAAGTGATTTAGTCTTTGCGGCAACGCCTGCTCCTGTCAAGGTTCCAAAGATGTAATGACTATCACCAGGACTCTGAATCCAGCGATCCGACTTCAAATCTTCGATGGGACCTGTTATGCCACCAATTTGCGCAGGACACGGCCCGAAAACCTCTTGGCAGCAGTGAGCCCCAAAAGCGCACGAGGGAGAGTCGTCAGAAGGCCAACGCGCAGTCTGTCTCTTTAGGAAGTGAGCGTAAAAGGGCAGGATTCAGCGTGGAGAATGCGGGCATCGATCCCGCTACCTCTCGCATGCTAAGCTTAGCGCCTACCATTTGAGCTAATTCCCTGGCCAATGTGGGCGATGTCCATCTCTCCAAAAGGCGCCTTCAAGAGCGACAGCCATTATGACGGGCTTGAGGGAAAGAGGCCATCTCCTCTGTGCTGGCACCTTTGTAGTGGCCGCCATTTAGTTGTAGAATTAACCGAGAGATTGTGCTTTTGGTTTTAAGGCCCTTCTTGGTCTTGTGACCCCAGTATATATGTGTCTGGATTCCTGTATTACGAGGCTGCCTTTGGATCACTCAGTTCGTGCATCCAGCTTCTCCCTCTTTTCCCACACTGGCTTAAAGTCTACGGGACATCTGACCGCTTCAGCTGTCCTCCCTAAGATCCTCTACATGTTAAGTCCAGCCCCATTTTTGAATCCATTCAGAGGCCAACTTTCCTTCGCTTGCCTTTGACACTGTCTCGAGGTGTTCGATTCCTTCCATGTTAGTTCGTGTTCCTTCTTTGGTTGTTGCTGTAGTTGTTCTTTTTTTCTCGGCTGGGCGCCATGCAGCTAGGCTCGCTGGTCTAGGGCTGTGGTTCTCGCCTTGGGTGCGAGAGGTCCCGGTTCAAATCCCGGACGAGCCTGTGGTGAGGCTTGGTCCTGAACCCTGGGAGAGAGAAATATGGGTGTCCTGGCAAAAAGGGGTGGAGTCATAAAGCTCAAGCGAGACGAGGCGGCTGAGGCGATGAACTGCTAATCCATTGTGCTCTGCACGCTGGGTTCGGATCCCATCCTCGCTGGTTGATGTTTAGGGAAACGTTGATCCTGGAGGGCCGTTGTCTCTGCAGACTTTAGCTCCAACCCTAATCAAACACACCTGAACCAGCTAAATCAAGGTCTTCAGGATGCAGTTAGGTTTTTTATCCAGTTTTTCTCAGGGTTGAGCTAAACACTGCAGGAGAGTGGCCTCCAGGATCAACGCCCCCACCCCTGCTTGAGCGCTTGAAAGGGGCCGTGCTACTGCCAAATGATTGACACTGCACCTACCTGGCCTCTCACGGCACACTAAGGGTCAGCTTTACGCCGCCCCATTGAAAGGAGCTGCAGAGAAGACGACACAGTCCAGCTTCCGTCTGGCAGGCCAGCGTGACGAGGTGGCCGAGTGGTTAAGGCGATGGACTGTTAATCCATTGTGCTCTGCACGCTGGGTTCGGATCCCATCCTCGCTGGTTGATGTTTAGCGCAGGTGGAAACGTTGATCCTGGAGGGCCGTTGTCTCTGCAGACTTTAGCTCCAACCCTAATCAAACACACCTGAACCAGCTAAATCAAGGTCTTCAGGATGCAGTTAGGTTTTTTATCCAGTTTTTCTCAGGGTTGAGCTAAACACTGCAGGAGAGTGGCCTCCAGGATCAACGCCCCCACCCCTGCTTGAGCGCTTGAAAGGGGCCGTGCTACTGCCAAATGATTGACACTGCACCTACCTGGCCTCTCACGGCACACTAAGGGTCAGCTTTACGCCGCCCCATTGAAAGGAGCTGCAGAGAAGACGACACAGTCCAGCTTCCGGTCTGGCAGGCCAGCGTGACGAGGTGGCCGAGTGGTTAAGGCGATGGACTGCTAATCCATTGTGCTCTGCACGCTGGGTTCGGATCCCATCCTCGCTGGTTGATGTTTAGGGAAACGTTGATCCTGGAGGGCCGTTGTCTCTGCAGACTTTAGCTCCAACCCTAATCAAACACACCTGAACCAGCTAAATCAAGGTCTTCAGGATGCAGTTAGGTTTTTTATCCAGTTTTTCTCAGGGTTGAGCTAAACACTGCAGGAGAGTGGCCTCCAGGATCAACGCCCCCACCCCTGCTTGAGCGCTTGAAAGGGGCCGTGCTACTGCCAAATGATTGACACTGCACCTACCTGGCCTCTCACGGCACACTAAGGGTCAGCTTTACGCCGCCCCATTGAAAGGAGCTGCAGAGAAGACGACACAGTCCAGCTTCCGTCTGGCAGGCCAGCGTGACGAGGTGGCCGAGTGGTTAAGGCGATGGACTGCTAATCCATTGTGCTCTGCACGCTGGGTTCGGATCCCATCCTCGCTGGTTGATGTTTAGGGAATGCTGATCCTGGAGGGCCGTTGTCTCTGCAGACTTTAGCTCCAACCCTAATCAAACACACCTGAACCAGCTAAATCAAGGTCTTCAGGATGCAGTTAGGTTTTTTATCCAGTTTTTCTCAGGGTTGAGCTAAACACTGCAGGAGAGTGGCCTCCAGGATCAACGCCCCCACCCCTGCTTGAGCGCTTGAAAGGGGCCGTGCTACTGCCAAATGATTGACACTGCACCTACCTGGCCTCTCACGGCACACTAAGGGTCAGCTTTACGCCGCCCCATTGAAAGGAGCTGCAGAGAAGACGACACAGTCCAGCTTCCGGTCTGGCAGGCCAGCGTGACGAGGTGGCCGAGTGGTTAAGGCGATGGACTGCTAATCCATTGTGCTCTGCACGCTGGGTTCGAATCCCATCCTTGTCGATCTCTTGAGCCTGTAAGTGATTTAGTCTTTGCGGCAACGCCTGCTCCTGTCAAGGTTCCAAAGATGTAATGACTATCACCAGGACTCTGAATCCAGCGATCCGACTTCAAATCTTCGATGGGACCTGTTATGCCACCAATTTGCAGGACACGGCCCGAAAACCTCTTGGCAGCAGTGAGCCCCAAAAGCGCACGTAGGGAGAGTCGCTCAGAAGGCCAACGCGCAGTCTGTCTCTTTAGGAAGTGAGCGAAAAGGGCAGGGAGATGGCCACCAGCACAGCAGTGTTGGATTTTATCTTCCATTCTTGAAGATAACATTTTTAGACAGACATATTGATGGATTACATCTTCCTTGTCTGAACGAACAAAGGCGTGCCTGTATTTGCATCGCTTGATCCTTCTCACCTTCTCACGCACCACGATTGGTCGATTATGTACAATACCCGCGTGTTATCGGTCAAACTACCTTGGATGTTTTAGGCAATATAACAATCCTGGCCAGGACGCCCCTCAGATAATGGCACATATGGCCACCCTACTTGGGCACGGGTGTCTGCGTGGCGTGTTTACGGAACGGGTTAGCCACGCATAAGAAGGCTTATTCACTCTTCCTCTTTACTGAAAGAAGAGTGTGCGTTGCTTTCCTGAACCCTGGGAGAGAGAAATATGGGTGTCCTGGCAAAAAGGGGTGGAGTCATAAAGCTCAAGCGAGACGAGGCGGCTGAGGCGATGAACTGCTAATCCATTGTGCTCTGCACGCTGGGTTCGAATCCCATCCTTGTCGATCTCTTGAGCCTGTAAGTGATTTAGTCTTTGCGGCAACGCCTGCTCCTGTCAAGGTTCCAAAGATGTAATGACTATCACTCAGGACTCTGAATCCAGCGATCCGACTTCAAATCTTCGATGGGACCTGTTATGCCACCAATTTGCAGGACACGGCCCGAAAACCTCTTGGCAGCAGTGAGCCCCAAAAGCGCACGTAGGGAGAGTCGCTCAGAAGGCCAACGCGCAGTCTTTCTCTTTAGGAAGTGAGCGAAAAGGGCAGGGAGATGGCCACCAGCAAAGCAGTGAGCCCCAAAAGCGCACGTAGGGAGAGTCGCTCCGTAGCGTCAACGCGCAGTCTGTCTCTTTAGGGAAGTGAGCGTAAAAGGGCAGGGAGATGGCCACCAGCACAGCAGTGTTGGATTTTATCTTCCATTCTTGGAAGATAACATTTTTAGACAGACATATTGATGGATTACATCTTCCTTGTCTGAACGAACAAAGGCGTGCCTGTATTTGCATCGCTTGATCCTTCTCACCTTCTCACGCACCACGATTGGTCGATTATGTACAATACCCGCGTGTTATCGGTCAAACTACCTTGGATGTTTTAGGCAATATAACAATCCTGGCCAGGACGCCCCTCAGATAAATGGCACATATGGCCACCCTACTTGGGCACGGGTGTCTGCGTGGCGTGTTTACGGAACGGGTTAGGCCACGCATAAGAAGGCTTATTCACTCTTCCCTCTTTACTGAAAGAAGAGTGTGCGTTGCTTTCCTGAACCCTGGGGAGAGAGAAATATGGGTGTCCTGGCAAAAAAGGGGGTGGAGTCATAAAGCTCAAGCGAGACGAGGCGGCTGAGGCGATGAACTGCTAATCCATTGTGCTCTGCACGCGTGGGTTCGGATCCCATCCTCGTTGGTTGATGTTTTAGGCAATATAACAATCCTGGCCAGGACGCCCCTCAGATAATGGCACATATGGCCACCCTACTTCTGGGCACGGGTGTCTGCGTGGCGTGTTTACGGAACGGGTTAGCCACGCATAAGAAGGCTTATTCACTCTTCTCTTTACTGAAAGAAGAGTGTGCGTTGCTTTCCTGAACCCTGGGAGAGAGAAATATGGGTGTCCTGGCAAAAAGGGGTGGAGTCATAAAGCTCAAGCGAGACGAGGCGGCTGAGGCGATGAACTGCTAATCCATTGTGCTCTGCACGCTGGGTTCGGATCCCATCCTCGCTGGTTGATGTTTAGGGTGGAAACGCTGATCCTGGAGGGCCGTTGTCTCTGCAGACTTTAGCTCCAACCCTAATCAAACACACCTGAACCAGCTAAATCAAGGTCTTCAGGATGCAGTTAGGTTTTTTATCCAGTTTTTCTCAGGGTTGAGCTAAACACTGCAGGAGAGTGGCCTCCAGGATCAACGCCCCCACCCCTGCTTGAGCGCTTGAAAGGGGCCGTGCTACTGCCAAATGATTGACACTGCACTACCTGGCCTCTCACGGCACACTAAGGGTCAGCTTTACGCCGCCCCATTGAAAGGAGCTGCAGAGAAGACGACACAGTCCAGCTTCCGGTCTGGCAGGCCAGCGCGTGACGAGGTGGCCGAGTGGTTAAGGCGATGGACTGTTAATCCATTGTGCTCTGCACGCTGGGTTCGGATCCCATCCTCGCTGGTTGATGTTTAGCGCAGGAATGCTGATCCTGGAGGGCCGTTGTCTCTGCAGACTTTAGCTCCAACCCTAATCAAACACACCTGAACCAGCTAAATCAAGGTCTTCAGGATGCAGTTAGGTTTTTTATCCAGTTTTTCTCAGGGTTGAGCTAAACACTGCAGGAGAGTGGCCTCCAGGATCAACGCCCCCACCCCTGCTTGAGCTGCTTGAAAGGGGCCGGTGCTACTGCCAAATGATTGACACTGCATCTACCTGGCCTCTCACGGCACACTAAGGGTCAGCTTTACGCCGCCCCATTGAAAGGAGCTGCAGAGAAGACGACACAGTCCAGCTTCCGTCTGGCAGGCCAGCGTGACGAGGTGGCCGAGTGGTTAAGGCGATGGACTGCTAATCCATTGTGCTCTGCACGCTGGGTTCGGATCCCATCCTCGCTGGTTGATGTTTAGCGCAGGGTGGGAAACGCTGATCCTGGAGGGCCGTTGTCTCTGCAGACTTTAGCTCCAACCCTAATCAAACACACCTGAACCAGCTAAATCAAGGTCTTCAGGATGCAGTTAGGTTTTTTATCCAGTTTTTCTCAGGGTTGAGCTAAACACTGCAGGAGAGTGGCCTCCAGGATCAACGCTCCCCACCCCTGCTTGAGCGCTTGAAAGGGGCCGTGCTACTGCCAAATGATTGACACTGCACTACCTGGCCTCTCACGGCACACTAAGGGTCAGCTTTACGCCGCCCCATTGAAAGGAGCTGCAGAGAAGACGACACAGTCCAGCTTCCGTCTGGCAGGCCAGCGTGACGAGGTGGCCGAGTGGTTAAGGCGATGGACTGCTAATCCATTGTGCTCTGCACGCTGGGTTCGAATCCCATCCTTGTCGATCTCTTGAGCCTGTAAGTGATTTAGTCTTTGCGGCAACGCCTGCTCCTGTCAAGGTTCCAAAGATGTAATGACTATCACCAGGACTCTGAATCCAGCGATCCGACTTCAAATCTTCGATGGGACCTGTTATGCCACCAATTTGCAGGACACGGCCCGAAAACCTCTTGGCAGCAGTGAGCCCCAAAAGCGCACGAGGGAGAGTCGCTCAGAAGGCCAACGCGCAGTCTTTCTCTTTAGGAAGTGAGCGAAAAGGGCAGGGAGATGGCCACCAGCAAAGCAGTGAGCCCCAAAAGCGCACGTAGGGAGAGTCGCTCCGTAGCGTCAACGCGCAGTCTGTCTCTTTAGGGAAGTGAGCGTAAAAGGGCAGGGAGATGGCCACCAGCACAGCAGTGTTGGATTTTATCTTCCATTCTTGGAAGATAACATTTTTAGACAGACATATTGATGGATTACATCTTCCTTGTCTGAACGAACAAAGGCGTGCCTGTATTTGCATCGCTTTGATCCTTCTCACCTTCTCACGCACCACGATTGGTCGATTATGTACAATACCTGCGTGTTATCGGTCAAACTACCTTGGATGTTTTAGGCAATATAACAATCCTGGCCAGGACGCGTCCCCGTATAAATGGCACATATGGCCACCCTACTTCTGGGCACGGGTGTCTGCGTGGCGTGTTTACGGAACGGGTTAGCGTCACGTACAAGAAGGCTTATTCACTCTTCCCTCTTTACTGAAAGAAGAGTGTGCGTTGCTTTCCTGAACCCTGGGGAGAGAGAAATATGGGTGTCCTGGCAAAAAAGGGGGTGGAGTCATAAAGCTCAAGCGAGACGAGGCGGCTGAGGCGATGAACTGCTAATCCATTGTGCTCTGCACGCGTGGGTTCGGATCCCATCCTCGTTGGTTGATGTTTAGGGTGGAAACGTTGATCCTGGAGGGCCGTTGTCTCTGCAGACTTTAGCTCCAACCCTAATCAAACACACCTGAACCAGCTAAATCAAGGTCTTCAGGATGCAGTTAGGGTTTTTTTATCCAGTTTTTCTCAGGGTTGGAGCTAAACACTGCAGGAGAGTGGCCCTCCAGGATCAACGCCCCCACCCCTGCTTGAGCGCTTGAAAGGGGCCGGTGCTACTGCCAAATGATTGACACTGCACTACCTGGCCTCTCACGGCACACTAAGGGTCAGCTTTACGCCGCCCCATTGAAAGGAGCTGCAGAGAAGACGACACAGTCCAGCTTCCGTCTGGCAGGCCAGCGCGACGAGGTGGCCGAGTGGTTAAGGCGATGGACTGTTAATCCATTGTGCTCTGCACGCTGGGTTCGGATCCCATCCTCGCTGGTTGATGTTTAGTGGGAAACGCTGATCCTGGAGGGCCGTTGTCTCTGCAGACTTTAGCTCCAACCCTAATCAAACACACCTGAACCAGCTAAATCAAGGTCTTCAGGATGCAGTTAGGGTTTTTATCCAGTTTTTCTCAGGGTTGAGCTAAACACTGCAGGAGAGTGGCCTCCAGGATCAACGCCCCCACCCCTGCTTGAGCGCTTGAAAGGGGCCGGTGCTACTGCCAAATGATTGACACTGCACTACCTGGCCTCTCACGGCACACTAAGGGTCAGCTTTACGCCGCCCCATTGAAAGGAGCTGCAGAGAAGACGACACAGTCCAGCTTCCGTCTGGCAGGCCAGCGTGACGAGGTGGCCGAGTGGTTAAGGCGATGGACTGTTAATCCATTGTGCTCTGCACGCTGGGTTCGGATCCCATCCTCGCTGGTTGATGTTTAGGGTGGAAACGCTGATCCTGGAGGGCCGTTGTCTCTGCAGACTTTAGCTCCAACCCTAATCAAACACACCTGAACCAGCTAAATCAAGGTCTTCAGGATGCAGTTAGGTTTTTTATCCAGTTTTTCTCAGGGTTGAGCTAAACACTGCAGGAGAGTGGCCTCCAGGATCAACGCCCCCACCCCTGCTTGAGCGCTTGAAAGGGGCCGTGCTACTGCCAAATGATTGACACTGTACCTACCTGGCCTCTCACGGCACACTAAGGGTCAGCTTTACGCCGCCCCATTGAAAGGAGCTGCAGAGAAGACGACACAGTCCAGCTTCCGGTCTGGCAGGCCAGCGTGACGAGGTGGCCGAGTGGTTAAGGCGATGGACTGCTAATCCATTGTGCTCTGCACGCGTGGGTTCGAATCCCATCCTTGTCGATCTCTTGAGCCTGTAAGTGATTTAGTCTTTGCGGCAACGTCTGCTCCTGTCAAGGTTCCAAAGATGTAATGACTATCACTCAGGACTCTGAATCCAGCGATCCGACTTCAAATCTTCGATGGGACCTGTTATGCCACCAATTTGCGCAGGACACGGCCCGAAAAACCTCTTGGCAGCAGTGAGCCCCAAAAGCGCACGTAGGGAGAGTCGCTTCGTAGCGTCAACGCGCAGTCTTTCTCTTTAGGGAAGTGAGCGTAAAAGGGCAGGACTCAGCGTGGAGAATGCGGGCATCGATCCCGCTACCTCTCGCATGCTAAGCGAGCGCTCTACCATTTGAGCTAATTCCCCTGGCCAATGTGGGGCGATGTCCATCTCTCCAAAAGGCGCCTTCGAAGAGCGACAGCCATTATGACGGGCTTGAGGGAAAGAGGCCATCTCTCCTCTGTGCTGGCACCTTTGTAGTGGCCGCCATTTAGTTGTAGAATTAACCGAGAGATTGTGCTTTTGGTTTTAAGGCCCTTCTTGGTCTTGTGACCCCAGTATATATGTGTCTGGATTCCTGTATTACGTAGGCTGCCTTTGGATCACTCAGTTCGTGCATCCAGCTTCTCCCCTTTTTCCCACACTGGCTTAAAGTCTACGGGACATCTGACCGCTTCAGCTGTCCTCCCTAAGATCCCTCTACATGTTAAGTCCAGCCCCATTTTTGAATCCATTCAGAGGCCAACTTTCCTTCGTTTGCCTTTGACACTGTCTCGAGGTGTTCGATTCCTTCCATGTTAGTTCGTGTTCCTTCTTTGGTTGTTGCTGTAGTTGTTCTTTTTTTCTCGGCTGGGCGCCATGCAGCTAGGCTCGTTGGTCTAGGGCTGTGGTTCTCGCCTTGGGTGCGAGAGGTCCCGGTTCAAATCCCGGACGAGCCTGGTGAGGCTTGGTCCAGAAGCTGTTTTATCTCTTTAGGTCAAGAGCAATCAGGAAGTTTCTGGTCAATCGGCAGAAAGCTGGGCAAAGCCAGGCCGGTTAGCTCAGTTGGTTAGAGCGTGGTGCTAATAACGCCAAGGTCGCGGGTTCGATCCCCGTACGGGCCAAGCTCTTTTATTCTCTGGGTGCTCAGCTCTGCTCTTCTGGCAAAGTGACGGGTGGTCTCACGGAAATGCCTGCTGGCTAAACGGCTTGCAGGCGTGGCCGAAATAGCTCAGTTGGGAGAGCGTTAGACTGAAGATCTAAAGGTCCCTGGTTCGATCCCCGCACGGGCCAAGCTCTTTATTCTCTGGGTGCTCAGCTCTGCTCTTCTGGCAAAGTGACGGTGGTCTCACGGAAATGCCTGCTGGCTAAACGGCTTGCAGGCGTACGAAATAGCTCAGTTGGGAGAGCGTTAGACTGAAGATCTAAAGGTCCCTGGTTCGATCCCGGGTTTCGGCACATGTCCCCTCTCCTTTCCTTTTGTTCGTGGGGCCCAGAGACCAAAATTCACTGGGATCCAACGCCACTGTCAGACTGCTTGGCCACGGCCACATCGTTATCTGCCTCCCAGATGGCCACCAGCAAAGCAGTGAGCCCCAAAAGCGCACGTAGGGAGAGTCGCTCCGTAGCGTCAACGCGCAGTCTGTCTCTTTAGGGAAGTGAGCGTAAAAGGGCAGGACTCAGCGTGGAGAATGCGGGCATCGATCCCGCTACCTCTCGCATGCTAAGCGAGCGCTCTACCATTTGAGCGAATTCCCCTGGCCAATGTGGGGCGATGTCCATCTCTCCAAAAGGCGCTCAAGAGCGACAGCCATTATGACGGGCTTGAGGGAAAGAGGCCATCTCCTCTGTGCTGGCACCTTTGTAGTGGCCGCCATTTAGTTGTAGAATTAACCGAGAGATTGTGCTTTTGGTTTTAAGGCCCTTCTTGGTCTTGTGACCCCAGTATATATGTGTCTGGATTCCTGTATTACGTAGGCTGCCTTTGGATCACTCAGTTCGTGCATCCAGCTTCTCCCTCTTTTCCCACACTGGCTTAAAGTCTACGGGACATCTGACCGCTTCAGCTGTCCTCCCTAAGATCCTCTACATGTTAAGTCCAGCCCCATTTTTGAATCCATTCAGAGGCCAACTTTCCTTCGCTTGCCTTTGACACTGTCTCGAGGTGTTCGATTCCTTCCATGTTAGTTCGTGTTCCTTCTTTGGTTGTTGCTGTAGTTGTTCTTTTTTTCTCGGCTGGGCGCCATGCAGCTAGGCTCGCTGGTCTAGGGCTGTGGTTCTCGCCTTGGGTGCGAGAGGTCCCGGTTCAAATCCCGGACGAGCCCGTGGTGAGGCTTGGTCCAGAAGCTGTTTTATCTCTTTAGGTCAAGAGCAATCAGGAAGTTTCTGGTCAATCGGCAGAAAGCTGGGCAAAGCCAGGCCGGTTAGCTCAGTTGGTTAGAGCGCAGTGCTAATAACGCCAAGGTCGCGGGTTCGATCCCCGCACGGGCCAAGCTCTTTATTCTCTGGGTGCTCAGCTCTGCTCTTCTGGCAAAGTGACGGGTGGTCTCACGGAAATGCCTGCTGGCTAAACGGCTTGCAGGCGTACGAAATAGCTCAGTTGGGAGAGCGTTAGACTGAAGATCTAAAGGTCCCTGGTTCGATCCCGGTTTCGCACATGTCCCTCTCCTTTCCTTTTGTTCGTGGGGCCCAGAGACCAAAATTCACTGGGATCCAACGCCACTGTCAGACTGCTTGGCCACGGCCACATCGTTATCTGCCTCCCAGATGGCCACCAGCACAGCAGTGTTGGATTTTATCTTCCATTCTTGAAGATAACATTTTTAGACAGACATATTGATGGATTACATCTTCCTTGTCTGAACGAACAAAGGCGTGCCTGTATTTGCATCGCTTGATCCTTCTCACCTTCTCACGCACCACGATTGGTCGATTATGTACAATACCCGCGTGTTATCGGTCAAACTACCTTGGATGTTTTAGGCAATATAACAATCCTGGCCAGGACGCTGCCCTCAGATAAATGGCACATATGGCCACCCTACTTGGGCACGGGTGTCTGCGTGGCGTGTTTACGGAACGGGTTAGCCACGCATAAGAAGGCTTATTCACTCTTCTCTTTACTGAAAGAAGAGTGTGCGTTGCTTTCCTGAACCCTGGGGAGAGAGAAATATGGGTGTCCTGGCAAAAAAGGGGGTGGAGTCATAAAGCTCAAGCGAGACGAGGCGGCTGAGGCGATGGACTGCTAATCCATTGTGCTCTGCACGCTGCGGGTTCGGATCCCATCCTCGCTGGTTGATGTTTAGCGCAGGGAAACGTTGATCCTGGAGGGCCGTTGTCTCTGCAGACTTTAGCTCCAACCCTAATCAAACACACCTGAACCAGCTAAATCAAGGTCTTCAGGATGCAGTTAGGGTTTTTTTATCCAGTTTTTCTCAGGGTTGGAGCTAAACACTGCAGGAGAGTGGCCTCCAGGATCAACGCTCCCCACCCCTGCTTGAGCGCTTGAAAGGGGCCGGTGCTACTGCCAAATGATTGACACTGCATCTACCTGGCCTCTCACGGCACACTAAGGGTCAGCTTTACGCCGCCCCATTGAAAGGAGCTGCAGAGAAGACGACACAGTCCAGCTTCCGTCTGGCAGGCCAGCGTGACGAGGTGGCCGAGTGGTTAAGGCGATGGACTGCTAATCCATTGTGCTCTGCACGCTGGGTTCGGATCCCATCCTCGCTGGTTGATGTTTAGCGCAGGGTGGGAAACGCTGATCCTGGAGGGCCGCTGTCTCTGCAGACTTTAGCTCCAACCCTAATCAAACACACCTGAACCAGCTAAATCAAGGTCTTCAGGATGCAGTTAGGTTTTTATCCAGTTTTTCTCAGGGTTGAGCTAAACACTGCAGGAGAGTGGCCTCCAGGATCAACGCCCCCACCCCTGCTTGAGCTGCTTGAAAGGGGCCGTGCTACTGCCAAATGATTGACACTGCACTACCTGGCCTCTCACGGCACACTAAGGGTCAGCTTTACGCCGCCCCATTGAAAGGAGCTGCAGAGAAGACGACACAGTCCAGCTTCCGTCTGGCAGGCCAGCGCGTGACGAGGTGGCCGAGTGGTTAAGGCGATGGACTGTTAATCCATTGTGCTCTGCACGCGTGGGTTCGGATCCCATCCTCGCTGGTTGATGTTTAGGTGGGAAACGCTGATCCTGGAGGGCCGCTGTCTCTGCAGACTTTAGCTCCAACCCTAATCAAACACACCTGAACCAGCTAAATCAAGGTCTTCAGGATGCAGTTAGGTTTTTATCCAGTTTTTCTCAGGGTTGAGCTAAACACTGCAGGAGAGTGGCCTCCAGGATCAACGCTCCCCACCCCTGCTTGAGCGCTTGAAAGGGGCCGGTGCTACTGCCAAATGATTGACACTGCACTACCTGGCCTCTCACGGCACACTAAGGGTCAGCTTTACGCCGCCCCATTGAAAGGAGCTGCAGAGAAGACGACACAGTCCAGCTTCCGTCTGGCAGGCCAGCGCGTGACGAGGTGGCCGAGTGGTTAAGGCGATGGACTGTTAATCCATTGTGCTCTGCACGCTGGGTTCGGATCCCATCCTCGCTGGTTGATGTTTAGCGCAGGGTGGGAAACGCTGATCCTGGAGGGCCGCTGTCTCTGCAGACTTTAGCTCCAACCCTAATCAAACACACCTGAACCAGCTAAATCAAGGTCTTCAGGATGCAGTTAGGTTTTTATCCAGTTTTTCTCAGGGTTGAGCTAAACACTGCAGGAGAGTGGCCTCCAGGATCAACGCTCCCCACCCCTGCTTGAGCTGCTTGAAAGGGGCCGTGCTACTGCCAAATGATTGACACTGCACTACCTGGCCTCTCACGGCACACTAAGGGTCAGCTTTACGCCGCCCCTATTGAAAGGAGCTGCAGAGAAGACGACACAGTCCAGCTTCCGGTCTGGCAGGCCAGCGTGACGAGGTGGCCGAGTGGTTAAGGCGATGGACTGTTAATCCATTGTGCTCTGCACGCTGGGTTCGGATCCCATCCTCGCTGGTTGATGTTTAGCGCAGGGAAACGTTGATCCTGGAGGGCCGCTGTCTCTGCAGACTTTAGCTCCAACCCTAATCAAACACACCTGAACCAGCTAAATCAAGGTCTTCAGGATGCAGTTAGGTTTTTATCCAGTTTTTCTCAGGGTTGAGCTAAACACTGCAGGAGAGTGGCCTCCAGGATCAACGCCCCCACCCCTGCTTGAGCGCTTGAAAGGGGCCGTGCTACTGCCAAATGATTGACACTGCATCTACCTGGCCTCTCACGGCACACTAAGGGTCAGCTTTACGCCGCCCCATTGAAAGGAGCTGCAGAGAAGACGACACAGTCCAGCTTCCGGTCTGGCAGGCCAGCGTGACGAGGTGGCCGAGTGGTTAAGGCGATGGACTGTTAATCCATTGTGCTCTGCACGCTGGGTTCGAATCCCATCCTTGTCGATCTCTTGAGCCTGTAAGTGATTTAGTCTTTGCGGCAACGTCTGCTCCTGTCAAGGTTCCAAAGATGTAATGACTATCACTCAGGACTCTGAATCCAGCGATCCGACTTCAAATCTTCGATGGGACCTGTTATGCCACCAATTTGCGCAGGACACGGCCCGAAAAACCTCTTGGCAGCAGTGAGCCCCAAAAGCGCACGTAGGGAGAGTCGCTCAGAAGGCCAACGCGCAGTCTGTCTCTTTAGGAAGTGAGCGAAAAGGGCAGGACTCAGCGTGGAGAATGCGGGCATCGATCCCGCTACCTCTCGCATGCTAAGCTTAGCGCCTACCATTTGAGCTAATTCCCTGGCCAATGTGGGCGATGTCCATCTCTCCAAAAGGCGCCTCAAGAGCGACAGCCATTATGACGGGCTTGAGGGAAAGAGGCCATCTCCTCTGTGCTGGCACCTTTGTAGTGGCCGCCATTTAGTTGTAGAATTAACCGAGAGATTGTGCTTTTGGTTTTAAGGCCCTTCTTGGTCTTGTGACCCCAGTATATATGTGTCTGGATTCCTGTATTACGTAGGCTGCCTTTGGATCACTCAGTTCGTGCATCCAGCTTCTCCCTCTTTTCCCACACTGGCTTAAAGTCTACGGGACATCTGACCGCTTCAGCTGTCCTCCCTAAGATCCTCTACATGTTAAGTCCAGCCCCATTTTTGAATCCATTCAGAGGCCAACTTTCCTTCGCTTGCCTTTGACACTGTCTCGAGGTGTTCGATTCCTTCCATGTTAGTTCGTGTTCCTTCTTTGGTTGTTGCTGTAGTTGTTCTTTTTTTCTCGGCTGGGCGCTATGCAGCTAGGCTCGCTGGTCTAGGGCTGTGGTTCTCGCCTTGGGTGCGAGAGGTCCCGGTTCAAATCCCGGACGAGCCCGTGGTGAGGCTTGGTCCAGAAGCTGTTTTATCTCTTTAGGTCAAGAGCAATCAGGAAGTTTCTGGTCAATCGGCAGAAAGCTGGGCAAAGCCAGGCCGGTTAGCTCAGTTGGTTAGAGCGTGGTGCTAATAACGCCAAGGTCGCTGGTTCGATCCCGGTTTCGCACATGTCCCTCTCCTTTCCTTTTGTCTGTGGGGCCCAGAGACCAAAATTCACTGGGATCCAACGCCACTGTCAGACTGCTTGGCCACGGCCACATCGTTATCTGCCTCCCAGATGGCCACCAGCAAAGCAGTGAGCCCCAAAAGCGCACGTAGGGAGAGTCGCTCCGTAGCGTCAACGCGCAGTCTGTCTCTTTAGGGAAGTGAGCGTAAAAGGGCAGGGAGATGGCCACCAGCAAAGCAGTGAGCCCCAAAAGCGCACGTAGGGAGAGTCGCTCAGAAGGCCAACGCGCAGTCTTTCTCTTTAGGAAGTGAGCGAAAAGGGCAGGACTCAGCGTGAGAATGCGGGCATCGATCCCGCTACCTCTCGCATGCTAAGCGAGCGCTCTACCATTTGAGCTAATTCCCCTGGCCAATGTGGGGCGATGTCCATCTCTCCAAAAGGCGCCTTCGAAGAGCGACAGCCATTATGACGGGCTTGAGGGAAAGAGGCCATCTCCTCTGTGCTGGCACCTTTGTAGTGGCCGCCATTTAGTTGTAGAATTAACCGAGAGATTGTGCTTTTGGTTTTAAGGCCCTTCTTGGTCTTGTGACCCCAGTATATATGTGTCTGGATTCCTGTATTACGTAGGCTGCCTTTGGATCACTCAGTTCGTGCATCCAGCTTCTCCCCTCTTTTTCCCACACTGGCTTAAAGTCTACGGGACATCTGACCGTTTCAGCTGTCCTCCCTAAGATCCCTCTACATGTTAAGTCCAGCCCCATTTTTGAATCCATTCAGAGGCCAACTTTCCTTCGTTTGCCTTTGACACTGTCTCGAGGTGTTCGATTCCTTCCATGTTAGTTCGTGTTCCTTCTTTGGTTGTTGCTGTAGTTGTTCTTTTTTTTCTCGGCTGGGCGCCATGCAGCTAGGCTCGTTGGTCTAGGGCTGTGGTTCTCGCCTTGGGTGCGAGAGGTCCCGGTTCAAATCCCGGACGAGCCTGGTGAGGCTTGGTCCAGAAGCTGTTTTATCTCTTTAGGGTCAAGAGCAATCAGGAAGTTTCTGGTCAATCGGGCAGAAAGCTGGGCAAAGCCAGGCCGGTTAGCTCAGTTGGTTAGAGCGTGGTGCTAATAACGCCAAGGTCGCGGGTTCGATCCCCGTACGGGCCAAGCTCTTTTATTCTCTGGGTGCTCAGCTCTGCTCTTCTGGCAAAGTGACGGGTGGTCTCACGGAAATGCCTGCTGGCTAAACGGCTTGCAGGCGTGGCCGAAATAGCTCAGTTGGGAGAGCGTTAGACTGAAGATCTAAAGGTCCCTGGTTCGATCCCGGGTTTCGGCACATGTCCCCTCTCCTTTCCTTTTGTTCGTGGGGCCCAGAGACCAAAATTCACTGGGATCCAACGCCACTGTCAGACTGCTTGGCCACGGCCACATCGTTATCTGCCTCCCAGATGGCCACCAGCAAAGCAGTGAGCCCCAAAAGCGCACGTAGGGAGAGTCGCTCCGTAGCGTCAACGCGCAGTCTGTCTCTTTAGGGAAGTGAGCGTAAAAGGGCAGGGAGATGGCCACCAGCACAGCAGTGTTGGATTTTATCTTCCATTCTTGGAAGATAACATTTTTAGACAGACATATTGATGGATTACATCTTCCTTGTCTGAACGAACAAAGGCGTGCCTGTATTTGCATCGCTTTGATCCTTCTCACCTTCTCACGCACCACGATTGGTCGATTATGTACAATACCTGCGTGTTATCGGTCAAACTACCTTGGATGTTTTAGGCAATATAACAATCCTGGCCAGGACGCCCCTCAGATAAATGGCACATATGGCCACCCTACTTGGGCACGGGTGTCTGCGTGGCGTGTTTACGGAACGGGTTAGCGTCACGTACAAGAAGGCTTATTCACTCTTCCCTCTTTACTGAAAGAAGAGTGTGCGTTGCTTTCCTGAACCCTGGGGAGAGAGAAATATGGGTGTCCTGGCAAAAAAGGGGGTGGAGTCATAAAGCTCAAGCGAGACGAGGCGGCTGAGGCGATGAACTGCTAATCCATTGTGCTCTGCACGCGTGGGTTCGGATCCCATCCTCGTTGGTTGATGTTTAGGTGGAAACGTTGATCCTGGAGGGCCGTTGTCTCTGCAGACTTTAGCTCCAACCCTAATCAAACACACCTGAACCAGCTAAATCAAGGTCTTCAGGATGCAGTTAGGGTTTTTTTATCCAGTTTTTCTCAGGGTTGGAGCTAAACACTGCAGGAGAGTGGCCTCCAGGATCAACGCTCCCCACCCCTGCTTGAGCTGCTTGAAAGGGGCCAGTGCTACTGCCAAATGATTGACACTGCACTACCTGGCCTCTCACGGCACACTAAGGGTCAGCTTTACGCCGCCCCTATTGAAAGGAGCTGCAGAGAAGACGACACAGTCCAGCTTCCGTCTGGCAGGCCAGCGCGTGACGAGGTGGCCGAGTGGTTAAGGCGATGGACTGCTAATCCATTGTGCTCTGCACGCTGGGTTCGGATCCCATCCTCGCTGGTTGATGTTTAGCGCAGGAAACGCTGATCCTGGAGGGCCGTTGTCTCTGCAGACTTTAGCTCCAACCCTAATCAAACACACCTGAACCAGCTAAATCAAGGTCTTCAGGATGCAGTTAGGTTTTTTATCCAGTTTTTCTCAGGGTTGGAGCTAAACACTGCAGGAGAGTGGCCTCCAGGATCAACGCCCCACCCCTGCTTGAGCGCTTGAAAGGGGCCGTGCTACTGCCAAATGATTGACACTGCACCTACCTGGCCTCTCACGGCACACTAAGGGTCAGCTTTACGCCGCCCCATTGAAAGGAGCTGCAGAGAAGACGACACAGTCCAGCTTCCGGTCTGGCAGGCCAGCGCGACGAGGTGGCCGAGTGGTTAAGGCGATGGACTGCTAATCCATTGTGCTCTGCACGCTGGGTTCGGATCCCATCCTCGCTGGTTGATGTTTAGGTGGAAACGTTGATCCTGGAGGGCCGTTGTCTCTGCAGACTTTAGCTCCAACCCTAATCAAACACACCTGAACCAGCTAAATCAAGGTCTTCAGGATGCAGTTAGGGTTTTTATCCAGTTTTTCTCAGGGTTGAGCTAAACACTGCAGGAGAGTGGCCTCCAGGATCAACGCTCCCCACCCCTGCTTGAGCTGCTTGAAAGGGGCCGGTGCTACTGCCAAATGATTGACACTGCACCTACCTGGCCTCTCACGGCACACTAAGGGTCAGCTTTACGCCGCCCCTATTGAAAGGAGCTGCAGAGAAGACGACACAGTCCAGCTTCCGGTCTGGCAGGCCAGCGTGACGAGGTGGCCGAGTGGTTAAGGCGATGGACTGCTAATCCATTGTGCTCTGCACGCTGGGTTCGGATCCCATCCTCGCTGGTTGATGTTTAGGTGGAAACGTTGATCCTGGAGGGCCGTTGTCTCTGCAGACTTTAGCTCCAACCCTAATCAAACACACCTGAACCAGCTAAATCAAGGTCTTCAGGATGCAGTTAGGGTTTTTTTATCCAGTTTTTCTCAGGGTTGGAGCTAAACACTGCAGGAGAGTGGCCCTCCAGGATCAACGCCCCACCCCTGCTTGAGCGCTTGAAAGGGGCCGTGCTACTGCCAAATGATTGACACTGCACCTACCTGGCCTCTCACGGCACACTAAGGGTCAGCTTTACGCCGCCCCATTGAAAGGAGCTGCAGAGAAGACGACACAGTCCAGCTTCCGGTCTGGCAGGCCAGCGCGTGACGAGGTGGCCGAGTGGTTAAGGCGATGGACTGCTAATCCATTGTGCTCTGCACGCGTGGGTTCGAATCCCATCCTTGTCGATCTCTTGAGCCTGTAAGTGATTTAGTCTTTGCGGCAACGTCTGCTCCTGTCAAGGTTCCAAAGATGTAATGACTATCACTCAGGACTCTGAATCCAGCGATCCGACTTCAAATCTTCGATGGGACCTGTTATGCCACCAATTTGCGCAGGACACGGCCCGAAAAACCTCTTGGCAGCAGTGAGCCCCAAAAGCGCACGTAGGGAGAGTCGCCCAGAAGGCCAACGCGCAGTCTGTCTCTTTAGGGAAGTGAGCGTAAAAGGGCAGGACTCAGCGTGGAGAATGCGGGCATCGATCCCGCTACCTCTCGCATGCTAAGCGAGCGCTCTACCATTTGAGCTAATTCCCCTGGCCAATGTGGGGCGATGTCCATCTCTCCAAAAGGCGCCTTCGAAGAGCGACAGCCATTATGACGGGCTTGAGGGAAAGAGGCCATCTCTCCTCTGTGCTGGCACCTTTGTAGTGGCCGCCATTTAGTTGTAGAATTAACCGAGAGATTGTGCTTTTGGTTTTAAGGCCCTTCTTGGTCTTGTGACCCCAGTATATATGTGTCTGGATTCCTGTATTACGTAGGCTGCCTTTGGATCACTCAGTTCGTGCATCCAGCTTCTCCCCTCTTTTTCCCACACTGGCTTAAAGTCTACGGGACATCTGACCGTTTCAGCTGTCCTCCCTAAGATCCCTCTACATGTTAAGTCCAGCCCCATTTTTGAATCCATTCAGAGGCCAACTTTCCTTCGTTTGCCTTTGACACTGTCTCGAGGTGTTCGATTCCTTCCATGTTAGTTCGTGTTCCTTCTTTGGTTGTTGCTGTAGTTGTTCTTTTTTTCTCGGCTGGGCGCTATGCAGCTAGGCTCGCTGGTCTAGGGCTGTGGTTCTCGCCTTGGGTGCGAGAGGTCCCGGTTCAAATCCCGGACGAGCCTGCAGAGGCTTGGTCCAGAAGCTGTTTTATCTCTTTAGGTCAAGAGCAATCAGGAAGTTTCTGGTCAATCGGGCAGAAAGCTGGGCAAAGCCAGGCCGGTTAGCTCAGTTGGTTAGAGCGTGGTGCTAATAACGCCAAGGTCGCGGGTTCGATCCCCGTACGGGCCAAGCTCTTTTATTCTCTGGGTGCTCAGCTCTGCTCTTCTGGCAAAGTGACGGTGGTCTCACGGAAATGCCTGCTGGCTAAACGGCTTGCAGGCGTGGCCGAAATAGCTCAGTTGGGAGAGCGTTAGACTGAAGATCTAAAGGTCCCTGGTTCGATCCCGGGTTTCGGCACATGTCCCCTCTCCTTTCCTTTTGTTCGTGGGGCCCAGAGACCAAAATTCACTGGGATCCAACGCCACTGTCAGACTGCTTGGCCACGGCCACATCGTTATCTGCCTCCCAGATGGCCACCAGCAAAGCAGTGAGCCCCAAAAGCGCACGTAGGGAGAGTCGCTCCGTAGCGTCAACGCGCAGTCTGTCTCTTTAGGGAAGTGAGCGTAAAAGGGCAGGGAGATGGCCACCAGCACAGCAGTGTTGGATTTTATCTTCCATTCTTGGAAGATAACATTTTTAGACAGACATATTGATGGATTACATCTTCCTTGTCTGAACGAACAAAGGCGTGCCTGTATTTGCATCGCTTTGATCCTTCTCACCTTCTCACGCACCACGATTGGTCGATTATGTACAATACCTGCGTGTTATCGGTCAAACTACCTTGGATGTTTTAGGCAATATAACAATCCTGGCCAGGACGCTGCCCCTCAGATAAATGGCACATATGGCCACCCTACTTCTGGGCACGGGTGTCTGCGTGGCGTGTTTACGGAACGGGTTAGCGTCACGTACAAGAAGGCTTATTCACTCTTCCCTCTTTACTGAAAGAAGAGTGTGCGTTGCTTTCCTGAACCCTGGGGAGAGAGAAATATGGGTGTCCTGGCAAAAAAGGGGGTGGAGTCATAAAGCTCAAGCGAGACGAGGCGGCTGAGGCGATGAACTGCTAATCCATTGTGCTCTGCACGCGTGGGTTCGGATCCCATCCTCGTTGGTTGATGCCTTAAGCGCAGGGGTGGGAAACGTTGATCCTGGAGGGCCGTTGTCTCTGCAGACTTTAGCTCCAACCCTAATCAAACACACCTGAACCAGCTAAATCAAGGTCTTCAGGATGCAGTTAGGGTTTTTTTATCCAGTTTTTCTCAGGGTTGGAGCTAAACACTGCAGGAGAGTGGCCTCCAGGATCAACGCTCCCACCCCTGCTTGAGCTGCTTGAAAGGGGCCAGTGCTACTGCCAAATGATTGACACTGCACTACCTGGCCTCTCACGGCACACTAAGGGTCAGCTTTACGCCGCCCTATTGAAAGGAGCTGCAGAGAAGACGACACAGTCCAGCTTCCGTCTGGCAGGCCAGCGCGTGACGAGGTGGCCGAGTGGTTAAGGCGATGGACTGCTAATCCATTGTGCTCTGCACGCTGGGTTCGGATCCCATCCTCGCTGGTTGATGTTTAGCGCAGGGAAACGCTGATCCTGGAGGGCCGTTGTCTCTGCAGACTTTAGCTCCAACCCTAATCAAACACACCTGAACCAGCTAAATCAAGGTCTTCAGGATGCAGTTAGGTTTTTTATCCAGTTTTTCTCAGGGTTGAGCTAAACACTGCAGGAGAGTGGCCTCCAGGATCAACGCTCCCACCCCTGCTTGAGCGCTTGAAAGGGGCCAGTGCTACTGCCAAATGATTGACACTGTACCTACCTGGCCTCTCACGGCACACTAAGGGTCAGCTTTACGCCGCCCTATTGAAAGGAGCTGCAGAGAAGACGACACAGTCCAGCTTCCGTCTGGCAGGCCAGCGCGTGACGAGGTGGCCGAGTGGTTAAGGCGATGGACTGTTAATCCATTGTGCTCTGCACGCTGGGTTCGGATCCCATCCTCGCTGGTTGATGTTTAGCGCAGGGAAACGCTGATCCTGGAGGGCCGCTGTCTCTGCAGACTTTAGCTCCAACCCTAATCAAACACACCTGAACCAGCTAAATCAAGGTCTTCAGGATGCAGTTAGGTTTTTTATCCAGTTTTTCTCAGGGTTGAGCTAAACACTGCAGGAGAGTGGCCTCCAGGATCAACGCTCCCACCCCTGCTTGAGCTGCTTGAAAGGGGCCGGTGCTACTGCCAAATGATTGACACTGCACTACCTGGCCTCTCACGGCACACTAAGGGTCAGCTTTACGCCGCCCTATTGAAAGGAGCTGCAGAGAAGACGACACAGTCCAGCTTCCGGTCTGGCAGGCCAGCGTGACGAGGTGGCCGAGTGGTTAAGGCGATGGACTGCTAATCCATTGTGCTCTGCACGCTGGGTTCGGATCCCATCCTCGCTGGTTGATGTTTAGCGCAGGGTGGGAAACGTTGATCCTGGAGGGCCGCTGTCTCTGCAGACTTTAGCTCCAACCCTAATCAAACACACCTGAACCAGCTAAATCAAGGTCTTCAGGATGCAGTTAGGTTTTTTATCCAGTTTTTCTCAGGGTTGAGCTAAACACTGCAGGAGAGTGGCCTCCAGGATCAACGCCCCCACCCCTGCTTGAGCGCTTGAAAGGGGCCGTGCTACTGCCAAATGATTGACACTGTACCTACCTGGCCTCTCACGGCACACTAAGGGTCAGCTTTACGCCGCCCTATTGAAAGGAGCTGCAGAGAAGACGACACAGTCCAGCTTCCGGTCTGGCAGGCCAGCGCGTGACGAGGTGGCCGAGTGGTTAAGGCGATGGACTGCTAATCCATTGTGCTCTGCACGCGTGGGTTCGAATCCCATCCTTGTCGATCTCTTGAGCCTGTAAGTGATTTAGTCTTTGCGGCAACGTCTGCTCCTGTCAAGGTTCCAAAGATGTAATGACTATCACTCAGGACTCTGAATCCAGCGATCCGACTTCAAATCTTCGATGGGACCTGTTATGCCACCAATTTGCGCAGGACACGGCCCGAAAAACCTCTTGGCAGCAGTGAGCCCCAAAAGCGCACGTAGGGAGAGTCGCTTCGTAGCGTCAACGCGCAGTCTTTCTCTTTAGGGAAGTGAGCGTAAAAGGGCAGGACTCAGCGTGGAGAATGCGGGCATCGATCCCGCTACCTCTCGCATGCTAAGCGAGCGCTCTACCATTTGAGCTAATTCCCCTGGCCAATGTGGGGCGATGTCCATCTCTCCAAAAGGCGCTCAAGAGCGACAGCCATTATGACGGGCTTGAGGGAAAGAGGCCATCTCCTCTGTGCTGGCACCTTTGTAGTGGCCGCCATTTAGTTGTAGAATTAACCGAGAGATTGTGCTTTTGGTTTTAAGGCCCTTCTTGGTCTTGTGACCCCAGTATATATGTGTCTGGATTCCTGTATTACGTAGGCTGCCTTTGGATCACTCAGTTCGTGCATCCAGCTTCTCCCTCTTTTCCCACACTGGCTTAAAGTCTACGGGACATCTGACCGCTTCAGCTGTCCTCCCTAAGATCCTCTACATGTTAAGTCCAGCCCCATTTTTGAATCCATTCAGAGGCCAACTTTCCTTCGTTTGCCTTTGACACTGTCTCGAGGTGTTCGATTCCTTCCATGTTAGTTCGTGTTCCTTCTTTGGTTGTTGCTGTAGTTGTTCTTTTTTTCTCGGCTGGGCGCTATGCAGCTAGGCTCGCTGGTCTAGGGCTGTGGTTCTCGCCTTGGGTGCGAGAGGTCCCGGTTCAAATCCCGGACGAGCCTGGTGAGGCTTGGTCCAGAAGCTGTTTTATCTCTTTAGGTCAAGAGCAATCAGGAAGTTTCTGGTCAATCGGGCAGAAAGCTGGGCAAAGCCAGGCCGGTTAGCTCAGTTGGTTAGAGCGTGGTGCTAATAACGCCAAGGTCGCGGGTTCGATCCCCGTACGGGCCAAGCTCTTTTATTCTCTGGGTGCTCAGCTCTGCTCTTCTGGCAAAGTGACGGGTGGTCTCACGGAAATGCCTGCTGGCTAAACGGCTTGCAGGCGTGGCCGAAATAGCTCAGTTGGGAGAGCGTTAGACTGAAGATCTAAAGGTCCCTGGTTCGATCCCGGGTTTCGGCACATGTCCCCTCTCCTTTCCTTTTGTTCGTGGGGCCCAGAGACCAAAATTCACTGGGATCCAACGCCACTGTCAGACTGCTTGGCCACGGCCACATCGTTATCTGCCTCCCAGATGGCCACCAGCAAAGCAGTGAGCCCCAAAAGCGCACGTAGGGAGAGTCGCTCCGTAGCGTCAACGCGCAGTCTGTCTCTTTAGGGAAGTGAGCGTAAAAGGGCAGGACTCAGCGTGGAGAATGCGGGCATCGATCCCGCTACCTCTCGCATGCTAAGCGAGCGCTCTACCATTTGAGCGAATTCCCCTGGCCAATGTGGGGCGATGTCCATCTCTCCAAAAGGCGCCTTCGAAGAGCGACAGCCATTATGACGGGCTTGAGGGAAAGAGGCCATCTCTCCTCTGTGCTGGCACCTTTGTAGTGGCCGCCATTTAGTTGTAGAATTAACCGAGAGATTGTGCTTTTGGTTTTAAGGCCCTTCTTGGTCTTGTGACCCCAGTATATATGTGTCTGGATTCCTGTATTACGTAGGCTGCCTTTGGATCACTCAGTTCGTGCATCCAGCTTCTCCCTCTTTTCCCACACTGGCTTAAAGTCTACGGGACATCTGACCGTTTCAGCTGTCCTCCCTAAGATCCCTCTACATGTTAAGTCCAGCCCCATTTTTGAATCCATTCAGAGGCCAACTTTCCTTCGTTTGCCTTTGACACTGTCTCGAAGTGTGCGATTCCTTCCATGTTAGTTCGTGTTCCTTCTTTGGTTGTTGCTGTAGTTGTTCTTTTTTTTCTCGGCTGGGCGCTATGCAGCTAGGCTCGCTGGTCTAGGGCTGTGGTTCTCGCCTTGGGTGCGAGAGGTCCCGGTTCAAACCCGGACGAGCCTGCAGAGGCTTGGTCCAGAAGCTGTTTTATCTCTTTAGGGTCAAGAGCAATCAGGAAGTTTCTGGTCAATCGGGCAGAAAGCTGGGCAAAGCCAGGCCGGTTAGCTCAGTTGGTTAGAGCGTGGTGCTAATAACGC
Organism: Onychostoma macrolepis; assembly: GCF_012432095.1. Classification (NCBI taxonomy): domain Eukaryota; kingdom Metazoa; phylum Chordata; class Actinopteri; order Cypriniformes; family Cyprinidae; genus Onychostoma; species Onychostoma macrolepis. The sequence goes on along the minus strand of NC_081165.1, from coordinate 577 downwards.
CAAGGTCGCGGGTTCGATCCCCGTACGGGCCAAGCTCTTTTATTCTCTGGGTGCTCAGCTCTGCTCTTCTGGCAAAGTGACGGGTGGTCTCACGGAAATGCCTGCTGGCTAAACGGCTTGCAGGCGTGGCCGAAATAGCTCAGTTGGGAGAGCGTTAGACTGAAGATCTAAAGGTCCCTGGTTCGATCCCGGGTTTCGGCACATGTCCCCTCTCCTTTCCTTTTGTTCGTGGGGCCCAGAGACCAAAATTCACTGGGATCCAACGCCACTGTCAGACTGCTTGGCCACGGCCACATCGTTATCTGCCTCCCAGATGGCCACCAGCAAAGCAGTGAGCCCCAAAAGCGCACGAGGGAGAGTCGCTCAGAAGGCCGCCAGGTCACGCCACAGAGAGACCAGCGGACAGGCAGGTCTGCTGCCTGCATCTGCAAAACCTCTTTAGTACACATCTAGCTGGAGAAAAACTCATCCTTGTGCCTGAGAACGAGCCCTGCCGCAGACGCCTACCAAACGAGAACCAAAACACGCACGTGAAAGAAACAGAAGCAGGCCTGACTTTCTTAACCAGATGTTAAGC
>NC_081164.1:26912126-26925735 GCF_012432095.1 Onychostoma macrolepis | reverse complement strand
CCAAGGCCACAGATGCTGAAAAGCTTCTTTCTCAGTGAGAGAAAGTTGCTCAATGCATTTTAAGAGGAAAGGTCAAGTACATGAAAGATGTTTCTTTCTCATGAAATGACATGTAATTTGCAATGTAGAAGACAGATTTTCATGAGTTAGAGCTTTTTGCAGAGAAAGTTATGTTAGAGCTTCAATGCTCAGAATCACTGTTTTGGAGCTTCTGAGAACACTAAAAGCTGTGTCAGTGCAACTAAGCAAATGAAGAGAATCCAAGGCCACAGATGCTGAAAAGCTTCTTTCTCAGTGAGAGAAAGTTGCTCAATGCATTTTAAGAGGAAAGGTGAAGTACATGAAAGATGTTTCTTTCTCATGAAATGACATGTAATTTGCAATGTAGAAGACAGATTTTCATGAGTTAGAGCTTTTTTGCAGAAAAAGTTATGTTAGAGCTTCAATGCTCAGAATCACTGTTTTGGAGCTTCTGAGAACACTAAAAGCTGTCTTAGTGCAACTAAGCAAATGAAGAGAATCAAGGCCACAGATGCTGAAAAGCTTCTTTCTCAGTGAGAGAAAGTTGCTCAATGCATTTTAAAGAGGAAAGGTCAAGTACATGAAAGATGTTTCTTTCTCATGAAATGACATGTAATTTGCAATGCAGAAGACAGATTTTCATGAGTCAGAGATTTTTGCAGAGAAAGTTATGTTAGAGCTTCAATGCTCAGAATCACTGTTTTGGAGCTTCTGAGAACACTAAAAGCTGTGTCAGTGCAACTAAGCAAATGAAGAGAATCCAAGGCCACAGATGCTGAAAAGCTTCTTTCTCAGTGAGAGAAAGTTGCTCAATGCATTTTAAAGAGGAAAGGTCAAGTACATGAAAGATGTTTCTTTCTCATGAAATGACATGTAATTTGCAATGCAGAAGACAGATTTTCATGAGTTAGAGGTTTTTTGCAGAGAAAGTTATGTTAGAGTTTCAATGCTCAGAATCACTGTTTTGGAGCTTCTGAGAACACTAAAAGCTGTCTTAGTGCAACTAAGCAAATGAAGAGAATCCAAGGCCACAGATGCTGAAAAGCTTCTTTCTCAGTGAGAGAAAGTTGCTCAATGCATTTTTAAGAGGAAAGGTCAAGTACATGAAAGATGTTTCTTTCTCATGAAATGACATGTAATTTGCAATGCAGAAGACAGATTTTCATGAGTTAGAGCTTTTTGCAGAGAAAGTTATGTTAGAGCTTCAATGCTCAGAATCACTGTTTTGGAGCTTCTGAGAACACTAAAAGCTGTGTTAGTGCAACTAAGCAAATGAAGAGAATCCAAGGCCACAGATGCTGAAAAGCTTCTTTCTCAGTGAGAGAAAGTTGCTCAATGCATTTTAAGAGGAAAGGTCAAGTACATGAAAGATGTTTCTTTCTCATGAAATGACATGTAATTTGCAATGCAGAAGACAGATTTTCATGAGTTAGAGCTTTTTGCAGAGAAAGTTATGTTAGAGCTTCAATGCTCAGAATCACTGTTTTGGAGCTTCTGAGAACACTAAAAGCTGTGTTAGTGCAACTAAGCAAATGAAGAGAATCCAAGGCCACAGATGCTGAAAAGCTTCTTTCTCAGTGAGAGAAAGTTGCTCAATGCATTTTTAAGAGGAAAGGTCAAGTACATGAAAGATGTTTCTTTCTCATGAAATGACATGTAATTTGCAATGCAGAAGACAGATTTTCATGAGTTAGAGGTTTTTTGCAGAGAAAGTTATGTTAGAGTTTCAATGCTCAGAATCACTGTTTTAGAGCTTCTGAGAACACTAAAAGCTGTCTTAGTGCAACTAAGCAAATGAAAAGAATCCAAGGCCACAGATGCTGAAAAGCTTCTTTCTCAGTGAGAGAAAGTTGCCCTATCCTTTTTAAGGGTAAGCTACAAGTCGGAACAAAAAGAATATAGGTGCAAACATTTTTATCCAAAGTTGAGAAAAACAAGCAATAGAAAAGAAGTGGAACCTTGCCTGCAGTACATTTCCTCATTAAAACTACCCCAAAGAGAAGCACTTATTCTTAAATATAATCACAAATGCTTCTCTTTGTAGTCATCTCGAGGTCTTCTTCAAATGAAACACAACTGAATAAAAACCAGGTGGACACAGATTCAGTCAGCAAACATTTACCCCAACTTGATAGCACTTTCTGCACTGGTTGAAAAGAAAAATGCTAAAGTTAGAGTAGCGTCAGCTTCTTTGCAGTCTAGAGGGCAAGGAAATTAGGATTAAAAAAATAATTAAAAAACTGGGTACAGTTGAGCATGAAAAAGTGTGGCCAAATGTTGCCCTATCCTTTTTAAGGGTATGCTACAAGTCGGAACAAAAAGAAAATAGGTGCAAACATTTTTATCCAAAGTTGAGAAAAACAAGCAATAGAAAAGAAGTGGAACCTTGCCTGCAGTACATTTCCTCATTAAAACTACCCCAAAGAGAAGCACTTATGAAAATAGGACACATCAATGCCCCCATTTGAAGTAATCTTAATGTGTTGAATTCTGTAATTAAATTACCTTTTCATTTAGAACTCAGCGTGGCAAATATCTCCTGGAGAGCTGGTCACTTAAAACTACCCCAAAGAGAAGCACTTATTCTTAAATATAATCACAAATGCTTCTCTTTGTAGTCATCTCGAGGTCTTCTTCAAATGAAACACAACTGAATAAAAACCAGGTGGACACAGATTCAGTCAGCAAACATTTACCCCAACTTGATAGCACTTTCTGCACTGGTTGAAAAGAAAAATGCTAAAGTTAGAGTAGACGCCAGCTTCTTTGCAGTCTAGAGGGCAAGGAAATTAGGATTAAAAAATAATTAAAAAACTGGGTACAGGTGAGCATGAAAATAGTGGCCAAATGTTGCCCTATCCTTTTTAAGGGTAAGCTACAAGTCGGAACAAAAAGAATATAGGTGCAAACATTTTTATCCAAAGTTGAGAAAAACAAGCAATAGAAAAGAAGTGGAACCTTGCCTGCAGTACATTTCCTCATTAAAACTACCCCAAAGAGAAGCACTTATTCTTAAATATAATCACAAATGCTTCTCTTTGTAGTCATCTCGAGGGTCTTCTTCAAATGAAACACAACTGAATAAAAACCAGGTGGACACAGATTCAGTCAGCAAACATTTACCCCAACTTGATAGCACTTTCTGCACTGGTTGAAAAGAAAAATGCTAAAGTTAGAGTAGACGTCAGCTTCTTTGCAGTCTAGAGGGCAAGGAAATTAGGATTAAAAAATAATTAAAAAACTGGGTACAGTTGAGCATGAAAAAGTGTGGCCAAATGTTGCCCTATCCTTTTTAAGGGTAAGCTACAAGTCGGAACAAAAAGAATATAGGTGCAAACATTTTTATACAAAGTTGAGAAAAAACAAGCAATAGAAAAGAAGTGGAACCTTGCCTGCAGTACATTTCCTCATTAAAACTACCCCAAAGAGAAGCACTTATTCTTAAATATAATCACAAATGCTTCTCTTTGTAGTCATCTCGAGGTCTTCTTCAAATGAAACACAACTGAATAAAAACCAGGTGGACACAGATTCAGTCAGCAAACATTTACCCCAACTTGATAGCACTTTCTGCACTGGTTGAAAAGAAAAATGCTAAAGTTAGAGTAGCGTCAGCTTCTTTGCAGTCTAGAGGGCAAGGAAATTAGGATTAAAAAATAATTAAAAAACTGGGTACAGTTGAGCATGAAAAAGTGTGGCCAAATGTTGCCCTATCCTTTTTTAAGGGTAAGCTACAAGTCGGAACAAAAAGAATATAGGTGCAAACATTTTTATCCAAAGTTGAGAAAAAACAAGCAATAGAAAAGAAGTGGAACCTTGCCTGCAGTACATTTCCTCATTAAAACTACCCCAAAGAGAAGCACTTATGAAAATAGGACACATCAATGCCCCCATTTGAAGTAATCTTAATGTGTTGAATTCTGTAATTAAATTACCTTTTCATTTAGAACTCAGCGTGGCAAATATCTCCTGGAGAGCTGGTCACTTAAAACTACCCCAAAGAGAAGCACTTATTCTTAAATATAATCACAAATGCTTCTCTTTGTAGTCATCTCGAGGTCTTCTTCAAATGAAACACAACTGAATAAAAACCAGGTGGACACAGATTCAGTCAGCAAACATTTACCCCAACTTGATAGCACTTTCTGCACTGGTTGAAAAGAAAAATGCTAAAGTTAGAGTAGACGCCAGCTTCTTTGCAGTCTAGAGGGCAAGGAAATTAGGATTAAAAAATAATTAAAAAACTGGGTACAGTTGAGCATGAAAAAGTGTGGCCAAATGTTGCCCTATCCTTTTTAAGGGTAAGCTACAAGTCGGAACAAAAAGAATATAGGTGCAAACATTTTTATCCTAAGTTGAGAAAAACAAGCAATAGAAAAGAAGTGGAACCTTGCCTGCAGTACATTTCCTCATTAAAACTACCCCAAAGAGAAGCACTTATTCTTAAATATAATCACAAATGCTTCTCTTTGTAGTCATCTCGAGGTCTTCTTCAAATGAAACACAACTGAATAAAAACCAGGTGGACACAGGGGATTCAGTCAGCAAACATTTACCCCAACTTGATAGCACTTTCTGCACTGGTTGAAAAGAAAAATGCTAAAGTTAGAGTAGACGCCAGCTTCTTTGCAGTCTAGAGGGCAAGGAAATTAGGATTAAAAAAATAATTAAAAAACTGGGTACAGGTGAGCATGAAAAAGTGTGGCCAAATGTTGCCCTATCCTTTTTAAGGGTAAGCTACAAGTCGGAACAAAAAGAATATAGGTGCAAACATTTTTATCCTAAGTTGAGAAAAACAAGCAATAGAAAAGAAGTGGAACCTTGCCTGCAGTACATTTCCTCATTAAAACTACCCCAAAGAGAAGCACTTATTCTTAAATATAATCACAAATGCTTCTCTTTGTAGTCATCTCGAGGGTCTTCTTCAAATGAAACACAACTGAATAAAAACCAGGTGGACACAGGGGATTCAGTCAGCAAACATTTACCCCAACTTGATAGCACTTTCTGCACTGGTTGAAAAGAAAAATGCTAAAGTTAGAGTAGACGTCAGCTTCTTTGCAGTCTAGAGGGCAAGGAAATTAGGATTAAAAAAAATAATTAAAAAAACTGGGTACAGTTGAGCATGAAAAAGTGTGGCCAAATGTTGCCCTATCCTTTTTTAAGGGTATGCTACAAGTCGGAAACAAAAAGAAAATAGGTGCAAACATTTTTATCCAAAGTTGAGAAAAAACAAGCAATAGAAAAGAAGTGGAACCTTGCCTGCAGTACATTTCCTCATTAAAACTACCCCAAAGAGAAGCACTTATGAAAATAGGACACATCAATGCCCCCATTTGAAGTAATCTTAATGTGTTGAATTCTGTAATTAAATTACCTTTTCATTTAGAACTCAGCGTGGCAAATATCTCCTGGAGAGCTGGTCACTTAAAACTACCCCAACAAATAGCACTTACCAAATACAACAGACAAGTCAGTGCCATTGTGAGGGTACCGATAGTGACAGTAGTAGCAGTTGAGAACTGTGTTGTTTTTGAAGACCGAAACTCTGTAGAGTGAGTGCAAGTATTATGTAGGACAAACTGAAACTAAGCACAAAAACTATGAGTGCCAAACCGATAATTTGGTTAAAATAGCACCCTCTATTGTTCACAAAGGGTATGCTGCTGTAGTGATGGCAATGGGAGAGCCCCATGATGAACAAACACCAACAAGACTACCCCAAAGAGAAGCACTTATTCTTAAATATAATCACAAATGCTTCTCTTTGTAGTCATCTCGAGGGTCTTCTTCAAATGAAACACAACTGAATAAAAACCAGGTGGACACAGGGGATTCAGTCAGCAAACATTTACCCCAACTTGATAGCACTTTCTGCACTGGTTGAAAAGAAAAATGCTAAAGTTAGAGTAGCGTCAGCTTCTTTGCAGTCTAGAGGGCAAGGAAATTAGGATTAAAAAAAATAATTAAAAAAACTGGGTACAGTTGAGCATGAAAAAGTGTGGCCAAATGTTGCCCTATCCTTTTTTAAGGGTATGCTACAAGTCGGAAACAAAAAGAAAATAGGTGCAAACATTTTTATCCTAAGTTGAGAAAAAACAAGCAATAGAAAAGAAGTGGAACCTTGCCTGCAGTACATTTCCTCATTAAAACTACCCCAAAGAGAAGCACTTATGAAAATAGGACACATCAATGCCCCCATTTGAAGTAATCTTAATGTGTTGAATTCTGTAATTAAATTACCTTTTCATTTAGAACTCAGCGTGGCAAATATCTCCTGGAGAGCTGGTCACTTAAAACTACCCCAACAAATAGCACTTACCAAATACAACAGACAAGTCAGTGCCATTGTGAGGGTACCGATAGTGACAGTAGTAGCAGTTGAGAACTGTGTTGTTTTTGAAGACCGAAACTCTGTAGAGTGAGTGCAAGTATTATGTAGGACAAACTGAAACTAAGCACAAAAACTATGAGTGCCAAACCGATAATTTGGTTAAAATAGCACCCTCTATTGTTCACAAAGGGTATGCTGCTGTAGTGATGGCAATGGGAGAGCCCCATGATGAACAAACACCAACAAGACTACCCCAAAGAGAAGCACTTATTCTTAAATATAATCACAAATGCTTCTCTTTGTAGTCATCTCGAGGGTCTTCTTCAAATGAAACACAACTGAATAAAAACCAGGTGGACACAGGGGATTCAGTCAGCAAACATTTACCCCAACTTGATAGCACTTTCTGCACTGGTTGAAAAGAAAAATGCTAAAGTTAGAGTAGACGTCAGCTTCTTTGCAGTCTAGAGGGCAAGGAAATTAGGATTAAAAAAATAATTAAAAAAACTGGGTACAGGTGAGCATGAAACATAGTGGCCAAATGTTGCCCTATCCTTTTTTAAGGGTAAGCTACAAGTCGGAACAAAAAGAATATAGGTGCAAACATTTTTATCCAAAGTTGAGAAAAAACAAGCAATAGAAAAGAAGTGGAACCTTGCCTGCAGTACATTTCCTCATTAAAACTACCCCAACAAAAAAGCACTTACCAAATACAACAGACAAGTCAGTGCCATTGTGAGGGTACCGGTAGTGACTGTAGAAGAAGTTGAAAATCTTGTCCACTTTGAAGACTGAAACTATAAAGCGTTAGTGGAGGTCATTTGAAGGCAGAGACACTGGGAGCATGCTGCCTGCTTTTAGGACAAGCTTATCTGAGCAGTTTGGTTTGCAGCACCCATTATAAGCTTGTCCTTGCACCTTTGGCTTTGCTGTGATCGTTGGCACTTGGGTATTTTTTGAAAGGCCATTTAGTTTTGAATGCAGCGTTAATAGCTTTGGAACGCCTCAGCATTATTGAGCAAGTGCGGACTTTTCACACATTTTAAGCATTACATGCAAATGCAACTATTATGCTGTTTGCTGAATGTTGAAAAGAGTAGAGTCATTCTATCCCAGATAGAATCACTCTAAGCACAAAAACTATGAGTGCCAAACCGATAATTTGGTTAAAATAGCACCCTCTATTGTTCACAAAGGGTATGCTGCTGTAGTGATGGCAATGGGAGAGCCCCATGATGAACAAACACCAACAAGACTACCCCAAAGAGAAGCACTTATTCTTAAATATAATCACAAATGCTTCTCTTTGTAGTCATCTCGAGGGTCTTCTTCAAATGAAACACAACTGAATAAAAACCAGGTGGACACAGGGGATTCAGTCAGCAAACATTTACCCCAACTTGATAGCACTTTCTGCACTGGTTGAAAAGAAAAATGCTAAAGTTAGAGTAGACGTCAGCTTCTTTGCAGTCTAGAGGGCAAGGAAATTAGGATTAAAAAAAATAATTAAAAAAACTGGGTACAGTTGAGCATGAAAAAGTGTGGCCAAATGTTGCCCTATCCTTTTTTAAGGGTATGCTACAAGTCGGAAACAAAAAGAAAATAGGTGCAAACATTTTTATCCTAAGTTGAGAAAAAACAAGCAATAGAAAAGAAGTGGAACCTTGCCTGCAGTACATTTCCTCATTAAAACTACCCCAAAGAGAAGCACTTATGAAAATAGGACACATCAATGCCCCCATTTGAAGTAATCTTAATGTGTTGAATTCTGTAATTAAATTACCTTTTCATTTAGAACTCAGCGTGGCAAATATCTCCTGGAGAGCTGGTCACTTAAAACTACCCCAACAAATAGCACTTACCAAATACAACAGACAAGTCAGTGCCATTGTGAGGGTACCGATAGTGACAGTAGTAGCAGTTGAGAACTGTGTTGTTTTTGAAGACCGAAACTCTGTAGAGTGAGTGCAAGTATTATGTAGGACAAACTGAAACTAAGCACAAAAACTATGAGTGCCAAACCGATAATTTGGTTAAAATAGCACCCTCTATTGTTCACAAAGGGTATGCTGCTGTAGTGATGGCAATGGGAGAGCCCCATGATGAACAAACACCAACAAGACTACCCCAAAGAGAAGCACTTATTCTTAAATATAATCACAAATGCTTCTCTTTGTAGTCATCTCGAGGGTCTTCTTCAAATGAAACACAACTGAATAAAAACCAGGTGGACACAGGGGATTCAGTCAGCAAACATTTACCCCAACTTGATAGCACTTTCTGCACTGGTTGAAAAGAAAAATGCTAAAGTTAGAGTAGACGTCAGCTTCTTTGCAGTCTAGAGGGCAAGGAAATTAGGATTAAAAAAAATAATTAAAAAAACTGGGTACAGTTGAGCATGAAAAAGTGTGGCCAAATGTTGCCCTATCCTTTTTTAAGGGTATGCTACAAGTCGGAAACAAAAAGAAAATAGGTGCAAACATTTTTATCCTAAGTTGAGAAAAAACAAGCAATAGAAAAGAAGTGGAACCTTGCCTGCAGTACATTTCCTCATTAAAACTACCCCAAAGAGAAGCACTTATGAAAATAGGACACATCAATGCCCCCATTTGAAGTAATCTTAATGTGTTGAATTCTGTAATTAAATTACCTTTTCATTTAGAACTCAGCGTGGCAAATATCTCCTGGAGAGCTGGTCACTTAAAACTACCCCAACAAATAGCACTTACCAAATACAACAGACAAGTCAGTGCCATTGTGAGGGTACCGATAGTGACAGTAGTAGCAGTTGAGAACTGTGTTGTTTTTGAAGACCGAAACTCTGTAGAGTGAGTGCAAGTATTATGTAGGACAAACTGAAACTAAGCACAAAAACTATGAGTGCCAAACCGATAATTTGGTTAAAATAGCACCCTCTATTGTTCACAAAGGGTATGCTGCTGTAGTGATGGCAATGGGAGAGCCCCATGATGAACAAACACCAACAAGACTACCCCAAAGAGAAGCACTTATTCTTAAATATAATCACAAATGCTTCTCTTTGTAGTCATCTCGAGGGTCTTCTTCAAATGAAACACAACTGAATAAAAACCAGGTGGACACAGGGGATTCAGTCAGCAAACATTTACCCCAACTTGATAGCACTTTCTGCACTGGTTGAAAAGAAAAATGCTAAAGTTAGAGTAGACGTCAGCTTCTTTGCAGTCTAGAGGGCAAGGAAATTAGGATTAAAAAAAATAATTAAAAAAACTGGGTACAGTTGAGCATGAAAAAGTGTGGCCAAATGTTGCCCTATCCTTTTTTAAGGGTATGCTACAAGTCGGAAACAAAAAGAAAATAGGTGCAAACATTTTTATCCTAAGTTGAGAAAAAACAAGCAATAGAAAAGAAGTGGAACCTTGCCTGCAGTACATTTCCTCATTAAAACTACCCCAAAGAGAAGCACTTATGAAAATAGGACACATCAATGCCCCCATTTGAAGTAATCTTAATGTGTTGAATTCTGTAATTAAATTACCTTTTCATTTAGAACTCAGCGTGGCAAATATCTCCTGGAGAGCTGGTCACTTAAAACTACCCCAACAAATAGCACTTACCAAATACAACAGACAAGTCAGTGCCATTGTGAGGGTACCGATAGTGACAGTAGTAGCAGTTGAGAACTGTGTTGTTTTTGAAGACCGAAACTCTGTAGAGTGAGTGCAAGTATTATGTAGGACAAACTGAAACTAAGCACAAAAACTATGAGTGCCAAACCGATAATTTGGTTAAAATAGCACCCTCTATTGTTCACAAAGGGTATGCTGCTGTAGTGATGGCAATGGGAGAGCCCCATGATGAACAAACACCAACAAGACTACCCCAAAGAGAAGCACTTATTCTTAAATATAATCACAAATGCTTCTCTTTGTAGTCATCTCGAGGGTCTTCTTCAAATGAAACACAACTGAATAAAAACCAGGTGGACACAGGGGATTCAGTCAGCAAACATTTACCCCAACTTGATAGCACTTTCTGCACTGGTTGAAAAGAAAAATGCTAAAGTTAGAGTAGACGTCAGCTTCTTTGCAGTCTAGAGGGCAAGGAAATTAGGATTAAAAAAATAATTAAAAAAACTGGGTACAGGTGAGCATGAAACATAGTGGCCAAATGTTGCCCTATCCTTTTTTAAGGGTAAGCTACAAGTCGGAACAAAAAGAATATAGGTGCAAACATTTTTATCCAAAGTTGAGAAAAAACAAGCAATAGAAAAGAAGTGGAACCTTGCCTGCAGTACATTTCCTCATTAAAACTACCCCAAAGAGAAGCACTTGTGAAAATAGGACACATCAATGCCCCCATTTGAAGTAATCTTAATGTGTTGAATTCTGTAATTAAATTACCTTTTCATTTAGATCTCAGCATAGCAATTATCTCCTGGAGAGCTGGTCACTTGAAACTACCCCAACAAAAAAGCACTTACCAAATACAACAGACAAGTCAGTGCCATTGTGAGGGTACCGGTAGTGACTGTAGAAGAAGTTGAAAATCTTGTCCACTTTGAAGACTGAAACTATAAAGCGTTAGTGGAGGTCATTTGAAGGCAGAGACACTGGGAGCATGCTGCCTGCTTTTAGGACAAGCTTATCTGAGCAGTTTGGTTTGCAGCACCCATTATAAGCTTGTCCTTGCACCTTTGGCTTTGCTGTGATCGTTGGCACTTGGGTATTTTTTGAAAGGCCATTTAGTTTTGAATGCAGCGTTAATAGCTTTGGAACGCCTCAGCATTATTGAGCAAATGCGGACTTTTCACACATTTTAAGTATTACATGCAAATGCAACTATTATGCTGTTTGCTGAATGTTGAAAAGAGTAGAGTCATTCTATCCCAGATAGAATCACTCTAAGCACAAAAACTATGAGTGCCAAACCGATAATTTGGTTAAAATAGCACCCTCTATTGTTCACAAAGGGTATGCTGCTGTAGTGATGGCAATGGGAGAGCCCCATGATGAACAAACACCAACAAGACTACCCCAAAGAGAAGCACTTATTCTTAAATATAATCACAAATGCTTCTCTTTGTAGTCATCTCGAGGGTCTTCTTCAAATGAAACACAACTGAATAAAAACCAGGTGGACACAGGGGATTCAGTCAGCAAACATTTACCCCAACTTGATAGCACTTTCTGCACTGGTTGAAAAGAAAAATGCTAAAGTTAGAGTAGACGTCAGCTTCTTTGCAGTCTAGAGGGCAAGGAAATTAGGATTAAAAAAAATAATTAAAAAAACTGGGTACAGTTGAGCATGAAAAAGTGTGGCCAAATGTTGCCCTATCCTTTTTTAAGGGTATGCTACAAGTCGGAAACAAAAAGAAAATAGGTGCAAACATTTTTATCCTAAGTTGAGAAAAAACAAGCAATAGAAAAGAAGTGGAACCTTGCCTGCAGTACATTTCCTCATTAAAACTACCCCAAAGAGAAGCACTTATGAAAATAGGACACATCAATGCCCCATTTGAAGTAATCTTAATGTGTTGAATTCTGTAATTAAATTACCTTTTCATTTAGAACTCAGCGTGGCAAATATCTCCTGGAGAGCTGGTCACTTAAAACTACCCCAACAAATAGCACTTACCAAATACAACAGACAAGTCAGTGCCATTGTGAGGGTACCGATAGTGACAGTAGTAGCAGTTGAGAACTGTGTTGTTTTGAAGACCGAAACTCTGTAGAGTGAGTGCAAGTATTATGTAGGACAAACTGAAACTAAGCACAAAAACTATGAGTGCCAAACCGATAATTTGGTTAAAATAGCACCCTCTATTGTTCACAAAGGGTATGCTGCTGTAGTGATGGCAATGGGAGAGCCCCATGATGAACAAACACCAACAAGACTACCCCAAAGAGAAGCACTTATTCTTAAATATAATCACAAATGCTTCTCTTTGTAGTCATCTCGAGGGTCTTCTTCAAATGAAACACAACTGAATAAAAACCAGGTGGACACAGGGGATTCAGTCAGCAAACATTTACCCCAACTTGATAGCACTTTCTGCACTGGTTGAAAAGAAAAATGCTAAAGTTAGAGTAGACGTCAGCTTCTTTGCAGTCTAGAGGGCAAGGAAATTAGGATTAAAAAAAATAATTAAAAAAACTGGGTACAGTTGAGCATGAAAAAGTGTGGCCAAATGTTGCCCTATCCTTTTTTAAGGGTATGCTACAAGTCGGAAACAAAAAGAAAATAGGTGCAAACATTTTTATCCTAAGTTGAGAAAAAACAAGCAATAGAAAAGAAGTGGAACCTTGCCTGCAGTACATTTCCTCATTAAAACTACCCCAAAGAGAAGCACTTATGAAAATAGGACACATCAATGCCCCCATTTGAAGTAATCTTAATGTGTTGAATTCTGTAATTAAATTACCTTTTCATTTAGAACTCAGCGTGGCAAATATCTCCTGGAGAGCTGGTCACTTAAAACTACCCCAACAAATAGCACTTACCAAATACAACAGACAAGTCAGTGCCATTGTGAGGGTACCGATAGTGACAGTAGTAGCAGTTGAGAACTGTGTTGTTTTTGAAGACCGAAACTCTGTAGAGTGAGTGCAAGTATTATGTGGGACAAACTGAAACTAAGCACAAAAACTATGAGTGCCAAACCGATAATTTGGTTAAAATAGCACCCTCTATTGTTCACAAAGGGTATGCTGCTGTAGTGATGGCAATGGGAGAGCCCCATGATGAACAAACACCAACAAGACTACCCCAAAGAGAAGCACTTATTCTTAAATATAATCACAAATGCTTCTCTTTGTAGTCATCTCGAGGGTCTTCTTCAAATGAAACACAACTGAATAAAAACCAGGTGGACACAGGGGATTCAGTCAGCAAACATTTACCCCAACTTGATAGCACTTTCTGCACTGGTTGAAAAGAAAAATGCTAAAGTTAGAGTAGACGTCAGCTTCTTTGCAGTCTAGAGGGCAAGGAAATTAGGATTAAAAAATAATTAAAAAAACTGGGTACAGTTGAGCATGAAAAAGTGTGGCCAAATGTTGCCCTATCCTTTTTTAAGGGTATGCTACAAGTCGGAAACAAAAAGAAAATAGGTGCAAACATTTTTATCCTAAGTTGAGAAAAAACAAGCAATAGAAAAGAAGTGGAACCTTGCCTGCAGTACATTTCCTCATTAAAACTACCCCAAAGAGAAGCACTTATGAAAATAGGACACATCAATGCCCCCATTTGAAGTAATCTTAATGTGTTGAATTC
>NC_081164.1:26887151-26912026 GCF_012432095.1 Onychostoma macrolepis | reverse complement strand
ATTCCGGGATCGGGGTTGGCAATGCCGAATCCTTTGATAGGGGTGGGGGTCACCGTTGATGAGGATGGTCGAGAGGGAAATGGTAGCCCTGACTGGCAGCTTGAGTCTTCATACTTACCTGGCAGGGGAGACACCATGATCAAGAAGGCGGTTCACCCAGGGCGAGGCTCGGCCATTGCACTCCGGACGTGCTGACCCCTGCGAATTCCCCAAATGTGGGAATCTCGACTGCATAATTTATGGTAGTGGGGGACTGCGTTCGCTCTCCCTGAAAGAGCTGGTTAAATAAATCTTTTTGCTTTTGTGTCTTTGTTCTTCTTTTCTTTGTTCTGGCTAGTCAGCGATCCAGAGAGTTGTGCGGAGCGAACGGTTCTGTCATATTGCGCGCGTGTGAAAACAAAGTCGTTTGCGCTCTTCAAAAGGCGGCCCCACCAATGATGGGCCATTTAGTTTCAATTTCTCACAGACCTCACTTTTCAAGTCGATCAGACTGACTGTTGCCCAGCTGTAGCTGTTTTCATGCTTGTTTGGTTGTCCTTTCTATGTCAGTATTCTTTTTTTTTCCGTCTCGCAGCGCCACCAAGTGGCCAGCGCCAGCGCCCTTTTTCGCCTGACCACAGATTGGGCCCGTACATAGGTGTGCCGATTTGGGTGAAACGATCTCATTCCTTTCTCGAGTTATAGCCATTTTAGCAACCTCGGCCACACGACCTTCGAACGTTTTGAGGTCCCCTCGCCAAGGAGAATGGAAATTTCCGCTTTTTCTGCTGGATTATTGACAGTCAGACTCCAGAGAATCTTTCTGAGCCGCTTCGGGCCGGACTGGGCCAAATGCCTGGTGCTAGTTTGCAAAAGTAGGTTTTCGACAAAATCCAAAATAGCCGAAAATCTCGCCAGTGCGACGAGCCGATCCCAGACCTGCCTCTCGTTCGGCTCGAGCCAAGGATTCCGATGACATAAGGCACTTGGCTCTACGACAAGCCGTTTGGGAGTTAGGAGCGATGCCGTACTTTCCGTCGCAGGCGGGGGAGGGTGCTACCGTCCCCCGGCGTTTCAGGTCTCTGTGACTGACCGCGGCCTGGATGGGCGTGGCCGTTTCTGCCTTCCTCCCCGCTGCGTCATAGCGTCATCGCTTCTCGGCCTTTTGGCTAAGATCAAGTGTAGTATCTGTTCTTATCAGTTTAATATCTGATACGTCCCCTACCCGGGGACTGCATATTAAATTGATTTTTGGATCACGGAGCTGGAGCCGGGGCTTGCTCCGTCCACTCCACGCATCGGCCTGGTATTGCAGTGTCTCCAGGAACGGTGTGCTTCCCCTTTTTGGGGATTGCCGCTTTTTGTGAAGAATAGCAGAGCAAATAACGAGGGGCCTTGCCTCGCCTCCCACGGAGGCCTGGTCTCGCAAAGCAGTCAAGTCACCTTTATTCATATAGCGCTTATAACAATACAGATTGTGTCAAAGCACTTAACAGTATCAGTGGAGTGGAGATGATATTGCTGTATGGCTGGGTAGATTTTGCACGGTCCGCAGTCAACCAGTCAAGGTAGTAGACGAAGACGGTATCTGGAATTGCGCTTGGAGAGTTCCCATCAAACAATGGGAAGATCCAAGCGGATTCCAGGGTCTAATGACTAATGATTGTGTTGGGAGAGAACCGGGGCTACATTCACTATCAAGGAATGCCCAAATTGTGCAGAAAGTGCGGCAAAATGGGACATTTAGCCGATGCATGCCAGGAGCTAATATGTGGGAAGTGTAGAGGAATTGGTCAGGTTTGTTTGATAAAAAGGGATCATCTAAAACATTGGCTCTCAATTCCAGTCCTGGGCGCCATTTTGCATGTCTCCCTTATATAACACACCTGATTGAGATCACCAACTCGTTAGGAGAGAGAACTAATGAGCTGATGATCTCAATGAGAGGATGGGGGAGGGGAGGGAGGAGGGAGGGAGGGAGGGGAGGGAGGGAGGGAGGGAGGGGTTGGCAATTCCCGGGATCGGGGTTGGCAATGCCGAATCCTTTGATAGGGGTGGGGTCACCGCTGATGAGGATGGTCGAGAGGAAATGGTAGCCCTGACTGGCAGCTTGAGTCTTCATACTTACCTGGCAGGGGAGACACCATGATCAAGAAGGCGGTTCACCCAGGGCGAGGCTCGCCATTGCACCGGACGTGCTGACCCCTGCGAATTCCCCAAATGTGGGAATCTCGACTGCATAATTTATGGTAGTGGGGACTGCGTTCGCTCTCCCTGAAAGAGCTGGTTAAATAAATCTTTTTGCTTTTGTGTCTTTGTTCTTCTTTCGCCTTTGTTTTTCTTTTGTGTCTTTGTTCTTCTTTTCTTTGTTCTGGCTAGTCAGCGATCCAGAGAGTTGTGCGGAGCTTAACGGTTCTGTCATATTGCGCGTGTGAAAACAAAGTCGTTTGCGCTCTTCAAAAGGCGGCCCCACCAATGATGGGCCATTTAGTTTCAATTTCTCACAGACCTCACTTTTCAAGTCGATCAGACTGACTGTTGCCCAGCTGTAGCTGTTTTCATGCTTGTTTGGTTGTCCTTTCTATGTCAGTATTCTTTTTTTCCGTCTCGCAGCGCCACCAAGTGGCCAGCGCCAGCGCCTTTTTCGCCTGACCACAGATTGGGCCCGCATAGGTGTGCCGATTTGGGTGAAACGATCTCATTCCTTTCTCGAGTTATAGCTATTTTAGCAACCTCGCCACACGACCTTCGAACGCTTTGAGGTCCCTCGCCAAGGAGAATGGAAATTTCCGCTTTTTCTGCTGGATTATTGACAGTCAGACTCAGAGAATCTTTCTGAGCCGCTCGGGCCGGACTGGGCCAAATGCCTGGTGCTAGTTTGCAAAAGTAGGTTTTCGACAAAATCCAAAATAGCCGAAAATCTCGCCAGTGCGACGAGCCGATCCCAGACCTGCCTCTCGTTCGGCTCGAGCCAAGGATTCCGATGACATAAGGCACTTGGCTCACGACAAGCCGCTTTGGGAGTTAGGAGCGATGCCGTACTTTCCGTCGCAGGCGGGGAGGGTGCTACCGCCCCGGCCTTTCAGGTCTCTGTGACTTACCTCGCCGGCGGGGAGGGTGCTACCGCCCCGGCCTTTCAGGTCTCTGTGACTGACCGCGCCTGGATGGGCGTGGCCGTTTCTGCCTTCCTCCCGCTGCGTCATAGCGTCATCGCTTCTCGGCCTTTTGGCTAAGATCAAGTGTAGTATCTGTTCTTATCAGTTTAATATCTGATACGCCCCTACCCGGGACTGCATATTAAATTGATTTTTGGATCACGGAGCTGGAGCCGGGCTTGCTCCGTCCACTCCACGCATCGGCCTGGTATTGCAGTGTCTCCAGGAACGGTGTGCTTCCCTTTGGGGATTGCCGCTTTTGTGAAGAATAGCAGAGCAAATAACGAGGGGCCTTGCCTCGCCTCCCACGGAGGCCTGGTCTCGCAAAGCAGTCAAGTCACCTTTATTCATATAGCGCTTATAACAATACAGATTGTGTCAAAGCACTTAACAGTATCAGTGGAGTGGAGATGATATTGCTGTATGGCTGGGTAGATTTTGCACGGTCCGCAGTCAACCAGTCAAGGTAGTAGACGAAGACGGTATCTGAATTGCGCTTGGAGAGTTCCCATCAAACAATGGGAAGATCCAAGCGGATTCCAGGGTCTAATGACTAATGATTGTGTTGGGAGAGAACCGGGCTACATTCACTATCAAGGAATGCCCAAATTGTGCAGAAAGTGCGGCAAAATGGGACATTTAGCCGATGCATGCCAGGAGCTAATATGTGGGAAGTGTAGAGGAATTGGTCAGGTTTGTTTGATAAAAAGGGATCATCTAAAACATTGGCTCTCAATTCCAGTCCTGGGCGCCATTTTGCATGTCTCCCTTATATAACACACCTGATTGAGATCACCAACTCGTTAGGAGAGAGAACTAATGAGCTGATGATCTCAATGAGAGGATGGGGAGGGGAGGGAGGGAGGGAGGGAGGAGGAGGGAGGGAGGGAGGAGGGAGGGAGGAGGGAGGGAGGGGTTGGCAATTCCCGGGATCGGGGTTGGCAATGCCGAATCCTTTGATAGGGGTGGGGTCACCGCTGATGAGGATGGTCGAGAGGGAAATGGTAGCCCTGACTGGCAGCTTGAGTCTTCATACTTACCTGGCAGGGGAGACACCATGATCAAGAAGGCGGTTCACCCAGGGCGAGGCTCGGCCATTGCACTCCGGACGTGCTGACCCCTGCGAATTCCCCAAATGTGGGAATCTCGACTGCATAATTTATGGTAGTGGGGGACTGCGTTCGCTCTCCCTGAAAGAGCTGGTTAAATAAATCTTTTTGCTTTTGTGTCTTTGTTCTTCTTCGCGTCTTTGTTTTTCTTTTGTGTCTTTGTTCTTCTTTTCTTTGTTCTGGCTAGTCAGCGATCCAGAGAGTTGTGCGGAGCGAACGGTTCTGTCATATTGCGCGCGTGTGAAAACAAAGTCGTTTGCGCTCTTCAAAAGGCGGCCCCACCAATGATGGGCCATTTAGTTTCAATTTCTCACAGACCTCACTTTTCAAGTCGATCAGACTGACTGTTGCCCAGCTGTAGCTGTTTTCATGCTTGTTTGGTTGTCCTTTCTATGTCAGTATTCTTTTTTTTTCCGTCTCGCAGCGCCACCAAGTGGCCAGCGCCAGCGCCCTTTTTCGCCTGACCACAGATTGGGCCCGTACATAGGTGTGCCGATTTGGGTGAAACGATCTCATTCCTTTCTCGAGTTATAGCTATTTTAGCAACCTCGCCACACGACCTTCGAACGCTTTTGAGGTCCCTCGCCAAGGAGAATGGAAATTTCCGCTTTTTCTGCTGGATTATTGACAGTCAGACTCCAGAGAATCTTTCTGAGCCGCTCGGGCCGGACTGGGCCAAATGCCTGGTGCTAGTTTGCAAAAGTAGGTTTTCGACAAAATCCAAAATAGCCGAAAATCTCGCCAGTGCGACGAGCCGATCCCAGACCTGCCTCTCGTTCGGCTCGAGCCAAGGATTCCGATGACATAAGGCACTTGGCTCTACGACAAGCCGTTTGGGAGTTAGGAGCGATGCCGTACTTTCCGTCGCAGGCCGGGGGAGGGTGCTACCGTCCCCCGGCGTTTCAGTTCTCTGTGACTTACCTCGCCGGGCGGGAGGGTGCTACCGCCCCGGCCTTTCAGGTCTCTGTGACTGACCGCGGCCTGGATGGGCGTGGCCGTTTCTGCCTTCCTCCCCGCTGCGTCATAGCGTCATCGCTTCTCGGCCTTTTGGCTAAGATCAAGTGTAGTATCTGTTCTTATCAGTTTAATATCTGATACGTCCCCTACCCGGGGACTGCATATTAAATTGATTTTTGGATCACGGAGCTGGAGCCGGGGCTTGCTCCGTCCACTCCACGCATCGGCCTGGTATTGCAGTGTCTCCAGGAACGGTGTGCTTCCCCTTTTTGGGGATTGCCGCTTTTTGTGAAGAATAGCAGAGCAAATAACGAGGGGCCTTGCCTCGCCTCCCACGGAGGCCTGGTCTCGCAAAGCAGTCAAGTCACCTTTATTCATATAGCGCTTATAACAATACAGATTGTGTCAAAGCACTTAACAGTATCAGTGGAGTGGAGATGATATTGCTGTATGGCTGGGTAGATTTTGCACGGTCCGCAGTCAACCAGTCAAGGTAGTAGACGAAGACGGTATCTGAATTGCGCTTGGAGAGTTCCCATCAAACAATGGGAAGATCCAAGCGGATTCCAGGGTCTAATGACTAATGATTGTGTTGGGAGAGAACCGGGCTACATTCACTATCAAGGAATGCCCAAATTGTGCAGAAAGTGCGGCAAAATGGGACATTTAGCCGATGCATGCCAGGAGCTAATATGTGGGAAGTGTAGAGGAATTGGTCAGGTTTGTTTGATAAAAAGGGATCATCTAAAACATTGGCTCTCAATTCCAGTCCTGGGCGCCATTTTGCATGTCTCCCTTATATAACACACCTGATTGAGATCACCAACTCGTTAGGAGAGAGAACTAATGAGCTGATGATCTCAATGAGAGGATGGGGGAGGGGTTGGGAGGGGAGGGGTTGGGAGGGGAGGGGAGGGGTTGGCAATTCCCGGGATCGGGGTTGGCAATGCCGAATCCCTTGATAGGGGTGGGGGTCACCGTTGATGAGGATGGTCGAGAGGGAAATGGTAGCCCTGACTGGCAGCTTGAGTCTTCATACTTACCTGGCAGGGGAGACACCATGATCAAGAAGGCGGTTCACCCAGGGCGAGGCTCGGCCATTGCACTCCGGACGTGCTGACCCCTGCGAATTCCCCAAATGTGGGAATCTCGACTGCATAATTTATGGTAGTGGGGGACTGCGTTCGCTCTCCCTGAAAGAGCTGGTTAAATAAATCTTTTTTTGCTTTTGTGTCTTTGTTCTTCTTTCGCGTCTTTGTTTTTCTTTTGTGTCTTTGTTCTTCTTTTCTTTGTTCTGGCTAGTCAGCGATCCAGAGAGTTGTGCGGAGCGAACGGTTCTGTCATATTGCGCGCGTGTGAAAACAAAGTCGCTTTGCGCTCTTCAAAAGGCGGCCCCACCAATGATGGGCCATTTAGTTTCAATTTCTCACAGACCTCACTTTTCAAGTCGATCAGACTGACTGTTGCCCAGCTGTAGCTGTTTTCATGCTTGTTTGGTTGTCCTTTCTATGTCAGTATTCTTTTTTTTTCCGTCTCGCAGCGCCACCAAGTGGCCAGCGCCAGCGCCCTTTTTCGCCTGACCACAGATTGGGCCCGCATAGGTGTGCCGATTTGGGTGAAACGATCTCATTCCTTTCTCGAGTTATAGCTATTTTAGCAACCTCGCCACACGACCTTCGAACGCTTTTGAGGTCCCTCGCCAAGGAGAATGGAAATTTCCGCTTTTTCTGCTGGATTATTGACAGTCAGACTCAGAGAATCTTTCTGAGCCGCTCGGGCCGGACTGGGCCAAATGCCTGGTGCTAGTTTGCAAAAGTAGGTTTTCGACAAAATCCAAAATAGCCGAAAATCTCGCCAGTGCGACGAGCCGATCCCAGACCTGCCTCTCGTTCGGCTCGAGCCAAGGATTCCGATGACATAAGGCACTTGGCTCTACGACAAGCCGTTTGGGAGTTAGGAGCGATGCCGTACTTTCCGTCGCAGGCGGGAGGGTGCTACCGTCCCCCGGCGTTTCAGGTCTCTGTGACTTACCTCGCCGGCGGGGGAGGGTGCTACCGCCCCCCCTGGCCTTTCAGGTCTCTGTGACTGACCGCGGCCTGGATGGGCGTGGCCGTTTCTGCCTTCCTCCCCGCTGCGTCATAGCGTCATCGCTTCTCGGCCTTTTGGCTAAGATCAAGTGTAGTATCTGTTCTTATCAGTTTAATATCTGATACGTCCCCTACCCGGGGACTGCATATTAAATTGATTTTTGGATCACGGAGCTGGAGCCGGGGCTTGCTCCGTCCACTCCACGCATCGGCCTGGTATTGCAGTGTCTCCAGGAACGGTGTGCTTCCCTTTGGGGATTGCCGCCAGAAGAATAGCAGAGCAAATAACGAGGGGCCTTGCCTCGCCTCCCACGGAGGCCTGGTCTCGCAAAGCAGTCAAGTCACCTTTATTCATATAGCGCTTATAACAATACAGATTGTGTCAAAGCACTTAACAGTATCAGTGGAGTGGAGATGATATTGCTGTATGGCTGGGTAGATTTTGCACGGTCCGCAGTCAACCAGTCAAGGTAGTAGACGAAGACGGTATCTGGAATTGCGCTTGGAGAGTTCCCATCAAACAATGGGAAGATCCAAGCGGATTCCAGGGTCTAATGACTAATGATTGTGTTGGGAGAGAACCGGGCTACATTCACTATCAAGGAATGCCCAAATTGTGTAGAAAGTGCGGCAAAATGGGACATTTAGCCGATGCATGCCAGGAGCTAATATGTGGGAAGTGTAGAGGAATTGGTCAGGTTTGTTTGATAAAAAGGGATCATCTAAAACATTGGCTCTCAATTCCAGTCCTGGGCGCCATTTTGCATGTCTCCCTTATATAACACACCTGATTGAGATCACCAACTCGTTAGGAGAGAGAACTAATGAGCTGATGATCTCAATGAGAGGATGGGGAGGGAGGGAGGGAGGGAGGGAGGGAGGAGGGAGGGAGGGAGGGAGGGAGGGGTTGGCAATTCCCGGGATCGGGGTTGGCAATGCCGAATCCTTTGATAGGGGTGGGGTCACCGCTGATGAGGATGGTCGAGAGGAAATGGTAGCCCTGACTGGCAGCTTGAGTCTTCATACTTACCTGGCAGGGGAGACACCATGATCAAGAAGGCGGTTCACCCAGGGCGAGGCTCGCCATTGCACCGGACGTGCTGACCCCTGCGAATTCCCCAAATGTGGGAATCTCGACTGCATAATTTATGGTAGTGGGGGACTGCGTTCGCGCTCTCCCCTGAAAGAGCTGGTTAAATAAATCTTTTTTTGCTTTTGTGTCTTTGTTCTTCTTTCGCGTCTTTGTTTTTCTTTTGTGTCTTTGTTCTTCTTTTCTTTGTTCTGGCTAGTCAGCGATCCAGAGAGTTGTGCGGAGCGAACGGTTCTGTCATATTGCGCGCGTGTGAAAACAAAGTCGTTTGCGCTCTTCAAAAGGCGGCCCCACCAATGATGGGCCATTTAGTTTCAATTTCTCACAGACCTCACTTTTCAAGTCGATCAGACTGACTGTTGCCCAGCTGTAGCTGTTTTCATGCTTGTTTGGTTGTCCTTTCTATGTCAGTATTCTTTTTTTTTCCGTCTCGCAGCGCCACCAAGTGGCCAGCGCCAGCGCCCTTTTTCGCCTGACCACAGATTGGGCCCGTACATAGGTGTGCCGATTTGGGTGAAACGATCTCATTCCTTTCTCGAGTTATAGCCATTTTAGCAACCTCGGCCACACGACCTTCGAACGTTTTGAGGTCCCCTGGCCAAGGAGAATGGAAATTTCCGCTTTTTCTGCTGGATTATTGACAGTCAGACTCCAGAGAATCTTTCTGAGCCGCTCGGGCCGGACTGGGCCAAATGCCTGGTGCTAGTTTGCAAAAGTAGGTTTTCGACAAAATCCAAAATAGCCGAAAATCTCGCCAGTGCGACGAGCCGATCCCAGACCTGCCTCTCGTTCGGCTCGAGCCAAGGATTCCGATGACATAAGGCACTTGGCTCACGACAAGCCGTTTGGGAGTTAGGAGCGATGCCGTACTTTCCGTCGCAGGCGGGGGAGGGTGCTACCGTCCCCCGGCGTTTCAGGTCTCTGTGACTTACCTCGCCGGCGGGGGAGGGTGCTACCGCCCCCCCTGGCCTTTCAGGTCTCTGTGACTGACCGCGGCCTGGATGGGCGTGGCCGTTTCTGCCTTCCTCCCGCTGCGTCATAGCGTCATCGCTTCTCGGCCTTTTGGCTAAGATCAAGTGTAGTATCTGTTCTTATCAGTTTAATATCTGATACGTCCCCTACCCGGGGACTGCATATTAAATTGATTTTTGGATCACGGAGCTGGAGCCGGGGCTTGCTCCGTCCACTCCACGCATCGGCCTGGTATTGCAGTGTCTCCAGGAACGGTGTGCTTCCCCTTTTTGGGGATTGCCGCTTTTTGTGAAGAATAGCAGAGCAAATAACGAGGGGCCTTGCCTCGCCTCCCACGGAGGCCTGGTCTCGCAAAGCAGTCAAGTCACCTTTATTCATATAGCGCTTATAACAATACAGATTGTGTCAAAGCACTTAACAGTATCAGTGGAGTGGAGATGATATTGCTGTATGGCTGGGTAGATTTTGCACGGTCCGCAGTCAACCAGTCAAGGTAGTAGACGAAGACGGTATCTGAATTGCGCTTGGAGAGTTCCCATCAAACAATGGGAAGATCCAAGCGGATTCCAGGGTCTAATGACTAATGATTGTGTTGGGAGAGAACCGGGGCTACATTCACTATCAAGGAATGCCCAAATTGTGCAGAAAGTGCGGCAAAATGGGACATTTAGCCGATGCATGCCAGGAGCTAATATGTGGAAGTGTAGAGGAATTGGTCAGGTTTGTTTGATAAAAGGGATCATCTAAAACATTGGCTCTCAATTCCAGTCCTGGGCGCCATTTTGCATGTCTCCTTATATAACACACCTGATTGAGATCACCAACTCGTTAGGAGAGAGAACTAATGAGCTGATGATCTCAATGAGAGGATGGGGGAGGGGTTGGGAGGGGAGGGAGGAGGAGGGAGGGAGGGAGGGAGGGAGGGAGGGGTTGGCAATTCCCGGGATCGGGGTTGGCAATGCCGAATCCCTTGATAGGGGTGGGGGTCACCGTTGATGAGGATGGTCGAGAGGAAATGGTAGCCCTGACTGGCAGCTTGAGTCTTCATACTTACCTGGCAGGGGAGACACCATGATCAAGAAGGCGGTTCACCCAGGGCGAGGCTCGCCATTGCACTCGGACGTGCTGACCCCTGCGAATTCCCCAAATGTGGGAATCTCGACTGCATAATTTATGGTAGTGGGGGACTGCGTTCGCGCTCTCCCCTGAAAGAGCTGGTTAAATAAATCTTTTTTTGCTTTTGTGTCTTTGTTCTTCTTCGCGTCTTTGTTTTTCTTTTGTGTCTTTGTTCTTCTTTTCTTTGTTCTGGCTAGTCAGCGATCCAGAGAGTTGTGCGGAGCGAACGGTTCTGTCATATTGCGCGTGTGAAAACAAAGTCGCTTGCGCTCTTCAAAAGGCGGCCCCACCAATGATGGGCCATTTAGTTTCAATTTCTCACAGACCTCACTTTTCAAGTCGATCAGACTGACTGTTGCCCAGCTGTAGCTGTTTTCATGCTTGTTTGGTTGTCCTTTCTATGTCAGTATTCTTTTTCTGCTGGATTATTGACAGTCAGACTCCAGAGAATCTTTCTGAGCCGCCGGGCCGGACTGGGCCAAATGCCTGGTGCTAGTTTGCAAAAGTAGGTTTTCGACAAAATCCAAAATAGCCGAAAATCTCGCCAGTGCGACGAGCCGATCCGAGACCTGCCTCTCGTTCGGCTCGAGCCAAGGATTCCGATGACATAAGGCACTTGGCTCACGACAAGCCGCTTGGGAGTTAGGAGCGATGCCGTACTTTCCGTCGCAGGCGGGGAGGGTGCTACCGCCCCGGCCTTTCAGGTCTCTGTGACTTACCTCGCCGGCGGGGAGGGTGCTACCGCCCCGGCCTTTCAGGTCTCTGTGACTGACCGCGCCTGGATGGGCGTGGCCGTTTCTGCCTTCCTCCCGCTGCGTCATAGCGTCATCGCTTCTCGGCCTTTTGGCTAAGATCAAGTGTAGTATCTGTTCTTATCAGTTTAATATCTGATACGCCCCTACCCGGGACTGCATATTAAATTGATTTTTGGATCACGGAGCTGGAGCCGGGCTTGCTCCGTCCACTCCACGCATCGGCCTGGTATTGCAGTGTCTCCAGGAACGGTGTGCTTCCCTTTGGGGATTGCCGCCAGAAGAATAGCAGAGCAAATAACGAGGGGCCTTGCCTCGCCTCCCACGGAGGCCTGGTCTCGCAAAGCAGTCAAGTCACCTTTATTCATATAGCGCTTATAACAATACAGATTGTGTCAAAGCACTTAACAGTATCAGTGGAGTGGAGATGATATTGCTGTATGGCTGGGTAGATTTTGCACGGTCCGCAGTCAACCAGTCAAGGTAGTAGACGAAGACGGTATCTGGAATTGCGCTTGGAGAGTTCCCATCAAACAATGGGAAGATCCAAGCGGATTCCAGGGTCTAATGACTAATGATTGTGTTGGGAGAGAACCGGGGCTACATTCACTATCAAGGAATGCCCAAATTGTAGAAAGTGCGGCAAAATGGGACATTTAGCCGATGCATGCCAGGAGCTAATATGTGGAAGTGTAGAGGAATTGGTCAGGTTTGTTTGATAAAAGGGATCATCTAAAACATTGGCTCTCAATTCCAGTCCTGGGCGCCATTTTGCATGTCTCCTTATATAACACACCTGATTGAGATCACCAACTCGTTAGGAGAGAGAACTAATGAGCTGATGATCTCAATGAGAGGATGGGGAGGGAGGGAGGGTTGGCAATTCCGGGATCGGGGTTGGCAATGCCGAATCCTTTGATAGGGGTGGGGGTCACCGTTGATGAGGATGGTCGAGAGGGAAATGGTAGCCCTGACTGGCAGCTTGAGTCTTCATACTTACCTGGCAGGAGACACCATGATCAAGAAGGCGGTTCACCCAGGGCGAGGCTCGCCATTGCACTCGGACGTGCTGACCCCTGCGAATTCCCCAAATGTGGGAATCTCGACTGCATAATTTATGGTAGTGGGGACTGCGTTCGCTCTCCCTGAAAGAGCTGGTTAAATAAATCTTTTTGCTTTTGTGTCTTTGTTCTTCTTTTCTTTATTCTGGCTAGTCAGCGATCCAGAGAGTTGTGCGGAGCGAACGGTTCTGTCATATTGCGCGTGTGAAAACAAAGTCGCTTGCGCTCTTCAAAAGGCGGCCCCACCAATGATGGGCCATTTAGTTTCAATTTCTCACAGACCTCACTTTTCAAGTCGATCAGACTGACTGTTGCCCAGCTGTAGCTGTTTTCATGCTTGTTTGGTTGTCCTTTCTATGTCAGTATTCTTTTTTTCCGTCTCGCAGCGCCACCAAGTGGCCAGCGCCAGCGCCTTTTTCGCCTGACCACAGATTGGGCCCGTACATAGGTGTGCCGATTTGGGTGAAACGATCTCATTCCTTTCTCGAGTTATAGCTATTTTAGCAACCTCGCCACACGACCTTCGAACGCTTTTGAGGTCCCTCGCCAAGGAGAATGGAAATTTCCGCTTTTTCTGCTGGATTATTGACAGTCAGACTCAGAGAATCTTTCTGAGCCGCTTCGGGCCGGACTGGGCCAAATGCCTGGTGCTAGTTTGCAAAAGTAGGTTTTCGACAAAATCCAAAATAGCCGAAAATCTCGCCAGTGCGACGAGCCGATCCCAGACCTGCCTCTCGTTCGGCTCGAGCCAAGGATTCCGATGACATAAGGCACTTGGCTCACGACAAGCCGCTTTGGGAGTTAGGAGCGATGCCGTACTTTCCGTCGCAGGCGGGGAGGGTGCTACCGTCCCCCGGCGTTTCAGGTCTCTGTGACTTACCTCGCCGGCGGGGGAGGGTGCTACCGTCCCCCGGCGTTTCAGGTCTCTGTGACTTACCTCGCCGGCGGGGGAGGGTGCTACCGCCCCCCCTGGCCTTTCAGGTCTCTGTGACTGACCGCGGCCTGGATGGGCGTGGCCGTTTCTGCCTTCCTCCCCGCTGCGTCATAGCGTCATCGCTTCTCGGCCTTTTGGCTAAGATCAAGTGTAGTATCTGTTCTTATCAGTTTAATATCTGATACGTCCCCTACCCGGGGACTGCATATTAAATTGATTTTTGGATCACGGAGCTGGAGCCGGGGCTTGCTCCGTCCACTCCACGCATCGGCCTGGTATTGCAGTGTCTCCAGGAACGGTGTGCTTCCCCTTTTTGGGGATTGCCGCCAGAAGAATAGCAGAGCAAATAACGAGGGGCCTTGCCTCGCCTCCCACGGAGGCCTGGTCTCGCAAAGCAGTCAAGTCACCTTTATTCATATAGCGCTTATAACAATACAGATTGTGTCAAAGCACTTAACAGTATCAGTGGAGTGGAGATGATATTGCTGTATGGCTGGGTAGATTTTGCACGGTCCGTTTGATAAAAGGGATCATCTAAAACATTGGCTCTCAATTCCAGTCCTGGGCGCCATTTTGCATGTCTCCTTATATAACACACCTGATTGAGATCACCAACTCGTTAGGAGAGAGAACTAATGAGCTGATGATCTCAATGAGAGGATGGGGAAGGGGAGGGAAGGGGAGGGGTTGGCAATTCCCGGGATCGGGGTTGGCAATGCCGAATCCTTTGATAGGGGTGGGGGTCACCGTTGATGAGGATGGTCGAGAGGGAAATGGTAGCCCTGACTGGCAGCTTGAGTCTTCATACTTACCTGGCAGGGGAGACACCATGATCAAGAAGGCGGTTCACCCAGGGCGAGGCTCGGCCATTGCACTCCGGACGTGCTGACCCCTGCGAATTCCCCAAATGTGGGAATCTCGACTGCATAATTTATGGTAGTGGGGACTGCGTTCGCTCTCCCTGAAAGAGCTGGTTAAATAAATCTTTTTGCTTTTGTGTCTTTGTTCTTCTTTTCTTTGTTCTGGCTAGTCAGCGATCCAGAGAGTTGTGCGGAGCGAACGGTTCTGTCATATTGCGCGCGTGTGAAAACAAAGTCGTTTGCGCTCTTCAAAAGGCGGCCCCACCAATGATGGGCCATTTAGTTTCAATTTCTCACAGACCTCACTTTTCAAGTCGATCAGACTGACTGTTGCCCAGCTGTAGCTGTTTTCATGCTTGTTTGGTTGTCCTTTCTATGTCAGTATTCTTTTTTTTTCCGTCTCGCAGCGCCACCAAGTGGCCAGCGCCAGCGCCCTTTTTCGCCTGACCACAGATTGGGCCCGCATAGGTGTGCCGATTTGGGTGAAACGATCTCATTCCTTTCTCGAGTTATAGCCATTTTAGCAACCTCGGCCACACGACCTTCGAACGTTTTGAGGTCCCCTGGCCAAGGAGAATGGAAATTTCCGCTTTTTCTGCTGGATTATTGACAGTCAGACTCCAGAGAATCTTTCTGAGCCGCTTCGGGCCGGACTGGGCCAAATGCCTGGTGCTAGTTTGCAAAAGTAGGTTTTCGACAAAATCCAAAATAGCCGAAAATCTCGCCAGTGCGACGAGCCGATCCCAGACCTGCCTCTCGTTCGGCTCGAGCCAAGGATTCCGATGACATAAGGCACTTGGCTCTACGACAAGCCGTTTGGGAGTTAGGAGCGATGCCGTACTTTCCGTCGCAGGCGGGGGAGGGTGCTACCGCCCCCCCTGGCCTTTCAGGTCTCTGTGACTGACCGCGGCCTGGATGGGCGTGGCCGTTTCTGCCTTCCTCCCCGCTGCGTCATAGCGTCATCGCTTCTCGGCCTTTTGGCTAAGATCAAGTGTAGTATCTGTTCTTATCAGTTTAATATCTGATACGTCCCCTACCCGGGGACTGCATATTAAATTGATTTTTGGATCACGGAGCTGGAGCCGGGGCTTGCTCCGTCCACTCCACGCATCGGCCTGGTATTGCAGTGTCTCCAGGAACGGTGTGCTTCCCCTTTTTGGGGATTGCCGCTTTTTGTGAAGAATAGCAGAGCAAATAACGAGGGGCCTTGCCTCGCCTCCCACGGAGGCCTGGTCTCGCAAAGCAGTCAAGTCACCTTTATTCATATAGCGCTTATAACAATACAGATTGTGTCAAAGCACTTAACAGTATCAGTGGAGTGGAGATGATATTGCTGTATGGCTGGGTAGATTTTGCACGGTCCGCAGTCAACCAGTCAAGGTAGTAGACGAAGACGGTATCTGAATTGCGCTTGGAGAGTTCCCATCAAACAATGGGAAGATCCAAGCGGATTCCAGGGTCTAATGACTAATGATTGTGTTGGGAGAGAACCGGGCTACATTCACTATCAAGGAATGCCCAAATTGTGCAGAAAGTGCGGCAAAATGGGACATTTAGCCGATGCATGCCAGGAGCTAATATGTGGGAAGTGTAGAGGAATTGGTCAGGTTTGTTTGATAAAAAGGGATCATCTAAAACATTGGCTCTCAATTCCAGTCCTGGGCGCCATTTTGCATGTCTCCCTTATATAACACACCTGATTGAGATCACCAACTCGTTAGGAGAGAGAACTAATGAGCTGATGATCTCAATGAGAGGATGGGGAGGGAGGGAGGGAGGGAGGGAGGGAGGGAGGGAGGAGGGAGGGAGGGGTTGGCAATTCCCGGGATCGGGGTTGGCAATGCCGAATCCTTTGATAGGGGTGGGGTCACCGCTGATGAGGATGGTCGAGAGGAAATGGTAGCCCTGACTGGCAGCTTGAGTCTTCATACTTACCTGGCAGGGGAGACACCATGATCAAGAAGGCGGTTCACCCAGGGCGAGGCTCGCCATTGCACTCGGACGTGCTGACCCCTGCGAATTCCCCAAATGTGGGAATCTCGACTGCATAATTTATGGTAGTGGGGACTGCGTTCGCTCTCCCTGAAAGAGCTGGTTAAATAAATCTTTTTGCTTTTGTGTCTTTGTTCTTCTTCGCGTCTTTGTTTTTCTTTTGTGTCTTTGTTCTTCTTTTCTTTGTTCTGGCTAGTCAGCGATCCAGAGAGTTGTGCGGAGCGAACGGTTCTGTCATATTGCGCGTGTGAAAACAAAGTCGCTTTGCGCTCTTCAAAAGGCGGCCCCACCAATGATGGGCCATTTAGTTTCAATTTCTCACAGACCTCACTTTTCAAGTCGATCAGACTGACTGTTGCCCAGCTGTAGCTGTTTTCATGCTTGTTTGGTTGTCCTTTCTATGTCAGTATTCTTTTTTTCCGTCTCGCAGCGCCACCAAGTGGCCAGCGCCAGCGCCTTTTTCGCCTGACCACAGATTGGGCCCGCATAGGTGTGCCGATTTGGGTGAAACGATCTCATTCCTTTCTCGAGTTATAGCTATTTTAGCAACCTCGCCACACGACCTTCGAACGTTTTGAGGTCCCTCGCCAAGGAGAATGGAAATTTCCGCTTTTTCTGCTGGATTATTGACAGTCAGACTCAGAGAATCTTTCTGAGCCGCCGGGCCGGACTGGGCCAAATGCCTGGTGCTAGTTTGCAAAAGTAGGTTTTCGACAAAATCCAAAATAGCCGAAAATCTCGCCAGTGCGACGAGCCGATCCCAGACCTGCCTCTCGCTCGGCTCGAGCCAAGGATTCCGATGACATAAGGCACTTGGCTCACGACAAGCCGCTTTGGGAGTTAGGAGCGATGCCGTACTTTCCGTCGCAGGCGGGGAGGGTGCTACCGTCCCCGGCGTTTCAGGTCTCTGTGACTTACCTCGCCGGCGGGGAGGGTGCTACCGCCCCGGCCTTTCAGGTCTCTGTGACTTACCTCGCCGGCGGGGAGGGTGCTACCGTCCCCGGCGTTTCAGGTCTCTGTGACTTACCTCGCCGGCGGGGAGGGTGCTACCGCCCCGGCCTTTCAGGTCTCTGTGACTTACCTCGCCGGCGGGGAGGGTGCTACCGCCCCGGCCTTTCAGGTCTCTGTGACTTACCTCGCCGGCGGGGAGGGTGCTACCGCCCCGGCCTTTCAGGTCTCTGTGACTGACCGCGCCTGGATGGGCGTGGCGTTTCTGCCTTCCTCCCGCTGCGTCATAGCGTCATCGCTTCTCGGCCTTTTGGCTAAGATCTCGCGGTCTGGTCGGACGGTTGGGACAGCGATCGCCTCTTGCAGGACCGTTAGGCTCGTGTGTGGCTTGTCGCACGGGTTCTCACTCCTCAAGAGGGAAATTGACAAGCGGCTTTTATCGGATTCGACTCTGTCTGCGGAGAATCTACTCTTTTAAGGTAAGGTCTTAACTTATTTATTGTGTTAATTTATTGTTTGTTTTTAGCGTATTTATTGTGTAATTTTATTGTCTTTTTAGCCGCTGCGTGCGGGTGGTGCCTCCACCATGTCGGCTGCCCGTGCCGGCGTGCGGAGGCACCACAGCGCATGCTTTTTTAAAGAGGTTGACGGTAAGCTCCGGAGGAGGGAGGGAGGGAGGGAGGGAGGGAGGGAGGGAGGGAGGAGGGAGGGAGGGAGGGAGGGAGGGAGGGAGGGAGGGAGGGAGGAGGGAGGGAGGGAGGGAGGGAGGAGGGAGGGAGGAGGGAGGGAGGGAGGGAGGGAGGGAGGGAGGGTTGGCAATTCCGGGATCGGGGTTGGCAATGCCGAATCCTTTGATAGGGGTGGGGGTCACCGTTGATGAGGATGGTCGAGAGGGAAATGGTAGCCCTGACTGGCAGCTTGAGTCTTCATACTTACCTGGCAGGGGAGACACCATGATCAAGAAGGCGGTTCACCCAGGGCGAGGCTCGGCCATTGCACTCCGGACGTGCTGACCCCTGCGAATTCCCCAAATGTGGGAATCTCGACTGCATAATTTATGGTAGTGGGGGACTGCGTTCGCTCTCCCTGAAAGAGCTGGTTAAATAAATCTTTTTGCTTTTGTGTCTTTGTTCTTCTTTTCTTTGTTCTGGCTAGTCAGCGATCCAGAGAGTTGTGCGGAGCGAACGGTTCTGTCATATTGCGCGCGTGTGAAAACAAAGTCGTTTGCGCTCTTCAAAAGGCGGCCCCACCAATGATGGGCCATTTAGTTTCAATTTCTCACAGACCTCACTTTTCAAGTCGATCAGACTGACTGTTGCCCAGCTGTAGCTGTTTTCATGCTTGTTTGGTTGTCCTTTCTATGTCAGTATTCTTTTTTTTTCCGTCTCGCAGCGCCACCAAGTGGCCAGCGCCAGCGCCCTTTTTCGCCTGACCACAGATTGGGCCCGCATAGGTGTGCCGATTTGGGTGAAACGATCTCATTCCTTTCTCGAGTTATAGCCATTTTAGCAACCTCGCCACACGACCTTCGAACGCTTTTGAGGTCCCTCGCCAAGGAGAATGGAAATTTCCGCTTTTTCTGCTGGATTATTGACAGTCAGACTCAGAGAATCTTTCTGAGCCGCTTCGGGCCGGACTGGGCCAAATGCCTGGTGCTAGTTTGCAAAAGTAGGTTTTCGACAAAATCCAAAATAGCCGAAAATCTCGCCAGTGCGACGAGCCGATCCCAGACCTGCCTCTCGTTCGGCTCGAGCCAAGGATTCCGATGACATAAGGCACTTGGCTCTACGACAAGCCGTTTGGGAGTTAGGAGCGATGCCGTACTTTCCGTCGCAGGCGGGGGAGGGTGCTACCGTCCCCCGGCGTTTCAGGTCTCTGTGACTTACCTCGCCGGCGGGGGAGGGTGCTACCGCCCCCCCCGGCCTTTCAGGTCTCTGTGACTTACCTCGCCGGCGGGGAGGGTGCTACCGTCCCCGGCGTTTCAGGTCTCTGTGACTTACCTCGCCGGCGGGGAGGGTGCTACCGTCCCCGGCGTTTCAGGTCTCTGTGACTTACCTCGCCGGCGGGGGAGGGTGCTACCGCCCCGGCCTTTCAGGTCTCTGTGACTGACCGCGGCCTGGATGGGCGTGGCCGTTTCTGCCTTCCTCCCCGCTGCGTCATAGCGTCATCGCTTCTCGGCCTTTTGGCTAAGATCTCGCGGTCTGGTCGGACGGTTGGGACAGCGATCGCCTCTTGCAGGACCGTTAGGCTCGTGTGTGGCTTGTCGCACGGGTTCTCACTCCTCAAGAGGGAAATTGACAAGCGGCTTTTATCGGATTCGACTCTGTCTGCGGAGAATCTACTCTTTTAAGGTAAGGTCTTAACTTATTTATTGTGTTAATTTATTGTTTGTTTTTAGCGTATTTATTGTGTAATTTTATTGTCTTTTTAGCCGCTGCGTGCGGGTGGTGCCTCCACCATGTCGGCTGCCCGTGCCGGCGTGCGGAGGCACCACAGCGTGCGTTTCTTTTTTAAAGAGGTTGACGGTAAGCTCCTGGGGATGTCACGTCTTGACTTCTCTAGGAAGCTGATCCAGAAAACCCTAAATTTTAAACCCACAGAACTGAACTGTTTAATGACTCTTCCCTGGAACAAAGGTTTTGATGTGAGTTTTAGATCTGCTACTTTGTTGCAAGATTTCTGGCAAAGGTTTGATGCTTGTAAGACCCAGTTCTCCATGTTTTCTGTTGAGAAGCTTTCTGACAATTCACTTAAAACAGTGATTGTTAGAGTGTTCAATGAAACAGTGAGTGGAGATGATATTGCTGTATGGCTGGGTAGATTTTGCACGGTCCGCAGTCAACCAGTCAAGGTAGTAGACGAAGACGGTATCTGGAATTGCGCTTGGAGAGTTCCCATCAAACAATGGGAAGATCCAAGCGGATTCCAGGGTCTAAGTCAGATACCTTCAATGATTGTGTTGGGAGAGAACCGAGGCTACATTCATTATCAAGGAATGCCCAAGTTGTGCAGGAAATGTTTGAAAATGGGGCATCTGGCTGATGCATGCCAGGAGCTAATATGTGGGAAGTGTAGAGAAATTGGTCACACTTTTGAGGAGTGTACCAATGGCAGGCGGTGTAATCTTTGTGGTGACACAAACCATCTCTACAGAGACTGCCCAAAAAGCTTTGCCAACAAACTAAAAAGTCACAAAATGGCCGCCCCACCGGAGAAGCAAACAAGCAAACAAAGAGAGGAGGCGGAGCCTGAGGTTTTGGCGGGAAAATCGGGTTTCCCGCTGGCGGGAGATTCGAATTTCCCGCCGGCCTCAGGGATTGGGCAAGAAGGAGGAAGTGGGGCGGCCACAGGGGAGGAGTCAGAAGTTACAAACGAAAAGGAAGAGGTCACCATAGGAGAGGAGAGCGGGGAAGGAACTGACTCCTCCCTTGAAACTGTGTCAGAAATCAGTGGGAAATCAATTGGGAGTGAAACTGAGTGTTTCCTCCCAAATGCTCAAGTGCAAAAAGGGCTGTGGAAGCTGAACTGCTCCCTGCTAGAAGAGGAGGAGGTAGTTAGAGAATACAGGGAGCAGTTCAGCCAATGGCAGACCCTCCAAGACTTTTATGAGACACGAGCACAGTGGTGAGAGGCAGGCGGGCAATTTTAGTGAACCTGACCTTTTAGGAAAAGACTTTAATGTTCTTAATGTATATGGTTTTACTGAGAAAGAGCAGAGGTATGAACTTTTAGAAGACCTGCAGCCCCACATGCTAGGTAGGGCTCCCCTAGTGGTGGCAGGGGATTTTAATTGTGTTTTATCAAAAAAAGACAGGAAGAGGGTAGGGGAGGATTTTAAAATAGACAAAACATCGGTTTTATTACAAAATTTAGTCAAAGATTTTAAATTAGTGGACTGTTTTAGAACACTGCATCAAAGAGAGGAGGGCTACACCTGGTTTAGTGGCGATGGTACCAGAGCCTCTCGAATCGACTATATTTTTACACGTGACTTCCCGCCAACCGATGCTAGATTAACCCCCCTCTTTTTTTCAGATCACTCCATGCTATCTTGCACACTTTCACTCCCCTCAGGTGTGACAGCAGGGGGAGGGCTGTGGAAGCTGAACTGCTCCCTGCTAGAAGAGGAGGAGGTAGTTAGAGAATACAGGGAGCAGTTCAGCCAATGGCAGACCCTCCAAGACTTTTATGATACACGAGCACAGTGGTGAGAGACGGGCGGGCAATTTTAGTGAACCTGACCTTTTAGGAAAAGACTTTAATGTTCTTAATGTATATGGTTTTACTGAGAAAGAGCAGAGGTATGAACTTTTAGAAGACCTGCAGCCCCACATGCTAGGTAGGGCTCCCCTAGTGGTGGCAGGGGATTTTAATTGTGTTTTATCAAAAAGACAGGAAGAGGGTAGGGAGGATTTTAAAATAGACAAAACATCGGTTTTATTACAAAATTTAGTCAAAGATTTTAAATTAGTGGACTGTTTTAGAACACTGCATCAAAGAGAGGAGGCGGAGCCTGAGGTTTTGGCGGGAAAATCGGGTTTCCCGCTGGCGGGAGATTCGAATTTCCCGCCGGCCTCAGGGATTGGGCAAGAAGGAGGAAGTGGGGCGGCCACAGGGGAGGAGTCAGAAGTTACAAACGAAAAGGAAGAGGTCACCATAGGAGAGGAGAGCGGGGAAGGAACTGACTCCTCCCTTGAAACTGTGTCAGAAATCAGTGGGAAATCAATTGGGAGTGAAACTGAGTGTTTCCTCCCAAATGCTCAAGTGCAAAAAAGACCTGCGGGATCTCCTCTGCTGGAAACAGAGGAGAAGAAAGCTAGGGCAGCACATCGCCTAGATAGTTCCAACTCGGAAGATCTAGAGCGTTTGTGGCCCCTAGAATCCCCAAATGAGGTTTCGTTTTTGCATTTTAAGCTAAGATCATCGTCACCAAAGGAGCTGCAAGAGGTTCTCTCTGTGGCACCTGAGGCGCCGAGCACTTGCCCCCCTGATCCCAGTTTTTCTGGGGAAAAGGAAAGACAAGTGCAACAAGACGTTACATAATTTTAAATGATTTTAATGATATCTCTGTAGTTTTATTCTTTTAAATATGTCTTCTTTTATAGTTCATACCCTTTTTACCCTACTGCTCATGACTCTCACTATCTCCACCATCAATGTGAGAAGTGTGAGATCCCACATAAGAGCACAGAGCATTTTATCCTTTTTAAAAACGGTTAAAGCTGATGTGTTTTTATTACAAGAATGTGTTTTACCCTTTTTAAAAAATTACAGGAAGTGGGAGGAGACGTGGACCCAAGGCCCCTCCATTTGGAGCGGGTCAAATTTTAACAGAAACGACGGTCTTGCTATTTTAATTAACAACCCCCATATCTTGGTAAAGGGGAGCACAGTGGTGAGAGACGGGCGGGCAATTTTAGTGAACCTGACCTTTTTAGGAAAAGACTTTAATGTTCTTAATGTATATGGTTTTACTGAGAAAGAGCAGAGGTATGAACTTTTAGAAGACCTGCAGCCCCACATGCTAGGTAGGGCTCCCCTAGTGGTGGCAGGGGATTTTAATTGTGTTTTATCAAAAAAAGACAGGAAGAGGGTAGGGGAGGATTTTAAAATAGACAAAACATCGGTTTTATTACAAAATTTAGTCAAAGATTTTAAATTAGTGGACTGTTTTAGAACACTGCATCAAAGAGAGGAGGGCTACACCTGGTTTAGTGGCGATGGTACCAGAGCCTCTCGAATCGACTATATTTTTACACGTGACTTCCCGCCAACCGATGCTAGATTAACCCCCCTCTTTTTTTCAGATCACTCCATGCTATCTTGCACACTTTCACTCCCCTCAGGTGTGACAGCAGGGGGAGGGCTGTGGAAGCTGAACTGCTCCCTGCTAGAAGAGGAGGAGGTAGTTAGAGAATACAGGGAGCAGTTCAGCCAATGGCAGACCCTCCAAGACTTTTATGAGACACGAGCACAGTGGTGGGAGATGGTAAAGGACCGGACAAGACAGTTTTTTAGGAAGATAGGGAGGGAAAATAAGAATAGGGAAAAGCGACGCATGATGGGGCTGCAAAAAAGACTGCAGAGATATTTTAATCTTTTAAATAGCGGATTGGATTTTACAGAAGAGATTAAAGAAGTTAAGAAAGAAATGTCAGTGTTGTCGGAAGCCCAGAGTAGAGGTGTGATTTTAAGATGCAAAGAAAGAGAAATTGAAGAAGGAGAGAAATGTACCAGATACTTTTTAAAAGGGTCATAACAAGGGAGGGGCAATCACAACTTTAAAAACTTTTAGTGGGAGGGAAGTAAACAGCACAGAAGAGATTTTAAGGGAAACGGAAAACTTTTATCATAATTTATACTGTCCAAAAGAGGTCCACAATAGTGTTTTAGGGGAAGTTTTAACCTTTTTAAACAAAAAGGTAAAGAGCCCAAATCTGCTTTTAGCCCAGGATTTTACAGTTTTAGAAATACAGAAAGCTCTTAAAGGTTTTAAGAAGGGGAAGTCCCCAGGAATGGATGGACTTCCCCTAGAGTTTTATTTAACATTCTGGGACATTTTAGGACGTGAGCTTTTGACTATTTTTAAAGAGTTTGAGACCCTTGACAGACTTCCAGACAGTTTTAGAACAGGGATAGTGACTTTACTTCACAAAAAGGTGACAAGACTGACTTGAAGAACTGGAGACCGATCACACTTTTAAACTTTGATTGTAAACTTTTTAGCAAGATTTTAGCGACACGGATGTCGACTGTTTTAGAGGACGTGATCCACCCGGATCAAGCGTGTGCTGTGCCCGGAAGAAAGATAACAGACAGCCTAGTGCTGATTAGAGACACCATCTGTTATGCGAGAGACAGAAATATTCGGCTAATAGTCCTAAATTTAGATTTTGAAAAGCATTTGACCGAGTCTCGCACCAGTACCTTTTTCAGGTACTGGAAAAATGGGGTTTCCAAAGAGGTTTATAGCCTGGGTGGGACTGCTGTACAAGGGCGTAGTCAGCAAATTTCTAGTAAATGGGCATTTATCCAAGGCTGTGAATATCCACAGCGGTGTCCGTCAGGGGTGTCCTTTATCTCCTCTTCTGTACGTGGCTTGTATCGAGCCACTGGCACAGATCTTGAGAAGGGACAAATGGATCAAAGGACTTCACGTTCCTGGGACGGGTGGACTGACAGCCACTTGTGTTTTGTACATGGACGACGTGACCCTTTTAGCCACGGACGTTTTATCTATACGAAGAGCAATGGACTTGACTGACTGGTACGGTCGGGCCTCGGGCGCCAAACTTAACAGGACCAAGTCCGAGGCCCAGCTCTTCGGGCCGTGGGGAGACGTGGACACAGGTGGACTTGACTTAGCTTTTAATGACAACGATTTTAAGATTTTAGGGGTTAAGTTTGACAAAGAGGGAGGTGGACAGAAAAACTGGACTGACTTGTTAGGGAAAGTTAGGAAAAGACTGGGGTTTTGGGGACTAAGACAGCTGACAATAGAAGGTAAAATTTTAATTTTTAAATCTGTTATTTTACCGCTAATGTCACTTGTCTGTTCTGTTTTTAGTCCACCCCGGAGATTCCTGGCACAGTTGGAGAGGGCGGTGTTTTATTTCCTGTGGGGGTCCAAGTGGGAGCGCCTAAAGCGAGAAGTCGTGAAAAGAAAACCCGAGAATGGAGGAAAAGGCCTCCCAGACCCCCACCTGTTTTTAGGCAGCCGCTTCACCGCCCTCCACATAAAGTATGCTGTGACCCCATCCAAAGATAACAAGACGGCAGCCATGACACGGTTTTGGATGGGGTCTTATTTAAGAACCTTAAAGATTTTACCCGTTGACCTGAAAACACCAGTGTCTTTTAACC